>NW_024412397.1:48808690-48984275 GCF_014898765.1 Herpailurus yagouaroundi | reverse complement strand
TTTTCTTTTCTTTTCTTTTCTTTTCTTTTCTTTTCTTTTCTTTTCTTCTTTTTTTCTTCTAACATTTATTTATTTTTGAGAGACAGTGCACAAGCAGGGGAGGGCCAGAGACAGGGGGGACAGAGGATCTGAAGCGGGCTCTGTGCTAACAGCGGTGAGCCCAATGTGGAGCTCAAAGTCATGAATCGCAAGATCATGACCCGAGCTGAAGATGGACTGAGCCACCCAGGTGCCCCTCAAATGAGCTTTTCACTGTCCCAGCAAGAGAGGTGGAGTCTTAGGCTGATTAGAGGGAAGACTGAGTCGGGGAGGCTCCTCTTTCCTGATTCCCTTTCCCTATTCAGTAAGTGTGGAAAGACAGTGACAGGCTCTCCACACCCAACAGGCGGTGACGATGACAAGAATGATGAGGAAAATAAAGGAAAGGAAGTAACTGTGCCCACTTTGGCACCATATGTACTAAATTTGGAACATTACCGAAAACGATTAGCATGGCCCCCCTGCACAAGGATGACACACAAATTCATGAAGCGTTCCCTAGTTTTCTGTAACTACGTGAGGTGATGGATGTAAACTTGTTACAGTGATTGTTTCGCGATATATACAAAATCAAATCATCATGTTGTGCACCTTAAGCTAATAGTTATATGTCAATTATATCTCAATAAAACTGGGTGGGGCAGGGAAGGGGTAACAGTAGCAACAGAGTAGGAAGAAGGAGAGAACTAACACTGTTCAGCATAGACGACCTAGTGAGAGCAAAACGTGATGGGCATCATAACTCTACTCCCAGGATTTCCCATAGTGTCTTCTTTGTGTGTGTGTGCACACCCGCACATGTGTGTATACTCGTGCATGCCGGATACTGAACCTAAGAAGTCTCATTCCTGAACCTGAAAGATGTGTTTACTTGTCAC
Organism: Herpailurus yagouaroundi; assembly: GCF_014898765.1. Taxonomy (NCBI): domain Eukaryota; kingdom Metazoa; phylum Chordata; class Mammalia; order Carnivora; family Felidae; genus Herpailurus; species Herpailurus yagouaroundi. The sequence continues at coordinate 48,983,358 of NW_024412397.1, read as the reverse complement.
CTACTCAAAAAAAGTTCAACTTATGATTCAAAATCAAGCCTTGAAACTTCTGTACAAATACATCTAAAAACTTAAGCAAAGAGTAAACAATTATGTTATTTAGAAGACACGAAATTTGTGTGATCCCATATTAAAAGACACTAAGCTGTTCCCTCTTCTTTAGAAAAAAAATTTCTACCAGAAATGGCAAGAGTTTTATCAATGGTCTTGGAGACATTTTAAAATTCCAAACATCAAACCCTCACAGCATCTGTTGACAATGCTTTTACAAGTTCATCCTATACACAAAACAGGCTTAATTTTACCCGGTAAACTGACATTGCCAAAACTCCTTCTTGGTTCAATATCTTGGCAATAGGTCAAGAGAAATGTCAACATGTCATTGAAAAAAGAAAGACATTAGTCTGTGCTCCCAAGATCTGGCAAAACAGCCGGAGAGACAGCTAGTCAAAACTCAGAAAAATTCTTATCCTTTTAAGAGATCTTCATAAGGATAAATCCGTCAGAGGCTGAAACTTACCAGTAGATCTTCTCACCCCTTTTAAGAGCAACCCCTAGAGAGGAAACACAGTTCAGGATGGCGGTCTGTTACTACACAGGGAGATGTTGTTATGGAGACAGCTCTGAAGGCTCCCTGGCAATCCCAGTGTATAATTAAGGCTCCATCACAGAACAGCCAGCAGGGTGGTCTCCATGGGAACCAACAAACACACATTGTCACGGGCCTAGCAACTGTTCTGAATCAATGACTCTTTATATAGGTTTAAAAACATTGTGAATGGGGCATCAATTGCTTCCTTTGTTAGACAATGTCTGATTAAATATGTGTGAGAGACCCCGTTCTCATGCATGCTGAATTTCCAGTAGTGTCTAGAGTAGGCTGCCCACAGCTAAATTCACTTACCTAGAACTAGGAAATACAAATGATAAATTCACACTCAGGAAGTCACTGGTTAATTTGGTGAAAGAATTAAACCAGTGGTCGACAGTGCCAGGGAGGACTGGCACCCACTCTTCTATGGCTGTCTAAATATTATCCCATCCTCTCAGTACACTAGACATTATAATTATATTTGTTTACAGATGAGCACACATCCAGAAGGTGGCAGACCTGGGACTCAAAGGTAGGTCAGAATGAAGTCCCGGTCCAGGCTTATATAACTCTATATAATAATGCTCTTTGGGGGCGCCTGGGTGGCGCAGTCGGTTGGGCGTCCGACTTCAGCCAGGTCACGATCTCGCGGTCCGTGAGTTCGAGCCCCGCGTCGGGCTCTGGGCTGGTGGCTTGGAGCCTGGAGCCTGTTTCCGATTCTGTGTCTCCCTCTCTCTCTGCCCCTCCCCCGTTCATGCTCTGTCTCTCTCTGTCCCAAAAATAAAAAAAATAAAAAATAAAAAAACGTTGAAAAAAAAATAATGCTCTTTGTTTTCGTACCACATTATCATGCCCCAGCTACCCTCACAGACATGATCTCATATATTCTGCTTTTATCTTGAAACATTGGGGAGTTCAGTTCTAGAATTTTCTAATTTTGCAATATTTTCTTCCTTGATCTTTCTTTGTCTGCCTGCTCTACTTCTGCACCCACCACACACTCCAGGTTTGAAGATTTACATGGGACCCTTTCTAGGAAGGTTTCCCCCATGTCTAGGAAGGTTTACCTGGACTGTGTGAGAAGCATTTTCCTAAGCAGCAAAGGGAAAGGAAGCCCATTACATAAGATTCTGACTGCCCAAACTCTAATAACAGCGGAAAACATCCCAATTAACTGCTTGTAGCATTTACACATAATCTTCTATGACAGAAGGCAGACTTGGGTGATAGGGATGGAAGGTGAGATTGCCGATTCCTACTTTATTCTGATGGGTTCTATTAAGGACTTTTTTTTGAGAGAGAGAGAGAAAGTACGAGTGCATGCACACATGTGTGCAAGCGGGGGTGGGAAAGGGCAGAGGGAGAAAGAGGGAGAGAATCTCAGGCAGGCTCCACACTCAGCTTGCAGCCCCACATGGGGCTTGATCTTGAGACTGTGAGATCATGACCCGAGCTAAAATCAAGAGTCAGATGTTACCGACCGGGCCACCCAGGTGCCCCTATTAAGGACTTTTAAAATCTGGTAAATGCTTTATTAAGTAGGTACTGATAATCAGTGATCAGGCTCCTGGCAAATCATCATTATATATAATCCTACAATTGAATGTACACATCATCAGCATTTAGCCTTAAATATTAGATTCATCAACACTGTCAGAGCTCACTCGAGTTATAACATTTCTAACATTTCTGAGCTACTTGATCAAAACCAAACAGTGAGGCTCTTTCCTTGTTCCCCTGAAACCCCAGTCCCATGCATCTCTTGGGAAAGCCTCCTTCCCATTTTTCACTGTCCTTCTACTGAGGCTCAGAAAAAGGGCTGTCTTCTCTAAAGCGAGCCCCCATTCCCCTTCTGTCTCCCATTGAAGTTCATTATTCTCCCTATTTCCCCTCATTCTTCAGCATCTCCAAATCTCTCTGTATACGGCGTCTTCTTTTCTAGTTTCAAATATGCCCAAGTCCTTCTTTCCTCAGAAAAGAAATTATCTTTGCTAGATCTGACTATCCCCCTGCCCACCACCAGTCACAATCTCCTTCCCGCATCTGTGTATTCTTGGATGTTTATGATCTATCTTCCACCCCCCTCCCACCCTGCCCTTATAAAACTTTTTCCTGCAAGACCAGTAATGTCCTTGGTCTAGGCTTATCCCAATCCAAATCTCTCTGACCTCTTGGCAGCATTTTGCTTTACTCCTTTAAACTCTTCCTTAGACTTCCCCACAGAGAACTTTCCCAGCTTTCTTTGGCTATCACTTCTCTCTCCTACACATTATTGATCTCTGGTATTGAAGTATCTCCCAAGAAAGGCTTAGCCCTCTGCTCTGCTCCACCCACATCCTCTTGCTCCTGCAGTGAGCTCATCTATTTCTTCACGTTCCTTTTTTTCTTTTTTTAGTGTTTTTTTTTACACTTATTCATTTTTGAGAGACAGAGACAGCGCACAAGCGGGGGAGGGGCAGAGAGAGAGGGAGACACAGAATCAGAAGCAGGCTCCAGGCTCTGAGCTGTCAGCACAGAGCCCGTCACGGGGCTCGAACCCACGTACCGCGAGATCATAACCTGAGCCGAAGTCTGACACCCAACAGCCTGAGCCCCCCAGGCGCCCCATTCACGTTCCTTTTTTAAAAACATCTTTGTTTATTTATTTATTGAGAGAGAGAGAGAGAGGGAGAGAGTGCACACGTATATGTGTGAGAAGGGGAGGGGCAGAGAGAGAGAGGAAGAGGGAGAATCCCAGGCAGGCTTCACTGTCAGAACAGAGCCCAGTGCGGGGGTCAATCTCATGAACCTTGAGATCATGACCTGAGTGGAAATCAAGAGTCGGACACTTAACCGACTGAGCCACCCAGGCGCCCCTCTTGACGTTCTTGATTCCAACTCCACTGCTCTAGGCGGAGCCCAAACGGACACATGAAGCCCTGAGCTCTGCCCTCCCTTTCACCCCATGTGTCCAGCACAAAGCAGTTCCATTTAGATGCTCCCTCACCATACACATCTGTCTAAAATAGATTTCACCAGCTTCCCTCCCCAAAGATGTTCTTTCATAATCCCCCCACCCGTTTCTGTGATGCCATGGAAGTCTCATGTCTCAAGCCACAAACCTTGGGGTCATTTGTGAACCTCCCTATCGGCCACTCCCTGGACCCAAACAACTATCACACACTCCCTACTGCTCTAAAAGGATCTGGGTCTTTGTTATCTAATTCTTTGATCACATAACACTTATGTGATAGATTAAACAATCACAATTTCTTTTTCTTCAGGCTGTCAGTCAAGTTGACCTTTCACCTTTATTGCCACCACTCACTACCTTGATTCACTTCTAATCCTTCTAAATGCTTGGAACTCATTTCCAACATGAGTTGCCTTTAGACGGTCTCATTCAAAAGTTCACAGTGATCTCCAGGGCATGGCTTTTAGGGCTTCCTAACTGTCTCTTCCAGGCCCATTTCCACCCTCACACCCTCACACTCTCCTCCTCCTCTGGTCAAATTTATTTCCTCATGGTTCCCCACGTGCACGTCCTGCCTCGGGACCCCTGCCATTCATCCTGGAAGGCTGTCCTTCCATTTCCACTTCTCCCAGGCAACCTGGGCTTGCAGGGGCCAGTTCGGTCTCTCCACCACCTCAGCCCACTTGGAGCTTCCCTTTACCCAACTCCTGAAGTCAGTACTACCCCGCTTAGCAATGTACTGTAACAGTCTCACCCTGTCACTCTTATCTCCTCCTCTGGATTATAAGATGCACTCGGCAGGCCCTACACATATACTAACCCATTTTCCCCACCCCAGACTCCAAAGGTTTCCCCAATAAAGGCTGACTGGTAGAATCATGTCCAAAAAGAAGACCATTCAAAGAGAGACCACATACCTTGATATCAGGCACTTTTAATACTACCCAAACTGAAAGAATCTAGTATACCATGAGGTCCCATGGAAATAGCAGTTGTTTCTGGTAGGCAGTAAATTATGACACATTGTCAGGGAAGGGACTGGGGGAGGCAAGCAAGGTACCTAGGGTGCAACATTTAAGGGGGCACTCATTGTTCTCAGGTGCCAACCCCACACTGCATGATGGCCCTCATCCCAGCCCTGTGCATGTGAAAAATGAGACTCTTAACATTCAAAATACAAACTAAACCAAATCAAGAGACACATAAAAGGCAAGCTATAGAAAAATCTTTCCCAGGGCCATAGAGAACAAACTAAGACTTGGTTTCCTGGTCTACCACTGAGTCAGGACAAAATGGCGGCAGCAACTATGGCATTAACTTAAAGGAAAAAAGCATTCTTATGGAAGCAGCTTTGAAATGGAGAGCAAAACCTGGATTCTAAGGGCCCTAGAGGGCCAGAGCTGCTGTCTGGGAATGAATCTTCTCTCCTGGCTCATCCTCAACATAAACTCACTCTGGCCTCAGTTGCTTCTTCCCAGTGGATGCTTAGAACACCAGTCAGTTTGAAGTTAACCCAGATGAGACAAGGCACTATTCAATCCGGAAAAAATTCTCACATGATAACTTAAATCTACTAGAGAAACCCATTAGCATACCACATCTTCCTTATATGTCTACACATTTCATTGTTTTCATCTTAAATTCATTCACTTTTTCCTGCATCAGTGCTTTACAAGTGGGAAGAGATTCCAAGATTTTATGAAGATGAAGTTAGATTTCACATGCCCAAATTTATCAAACTGAAGGGAGAAATAAAAAAAGTTGTTAAAAGGTTGCTTTTTAGAAGGTTTCTTCTTTAAAAAATGTTTGTTTGTTTGTTTGTTTGTTTGTTTGTTTGTTTTGAGACAGAGAGAGAGCAGGGGAGGGGCAGAGAGAAGAGAAAGAGAATCCCAAGCAGGCTCCGTGCTGTCAGCACAGACGCTGACAAGGGAAGTGATCTCACAAATGATGAGCTCATGACCCGAGCCAAAATCAAGAGTTGGACATTTAATTGACTGAGCCACCCAGGTACCCTGAGAATGTTTCTTAAATTCACAGATAGAAAAACAAGAATAACAATGGTAACAATATAAAGTGACTTCAAAGGCCCTTTTTTTTCCCATGCTGAGCATTCTCAGACCTAAAGAAGATACTAAGATAAGGACCAGAGAGAAGCATGGATACCTTAGAAGTGATGAAGTTCATGTGACAACTCCTTGGAAAATAGCAGAGAATGGATCCTTCTGGAGCAAGGAAGAAGGTGCCCTCAGCCTCTTCTGAATGACCTTCCTTTCTGAGTGTCTTTGAGTTTTTCCACAGAATCCAAATTCTCCTCTGGGGCCAACGGAACATCCTTCTGAGTCATTTTCCGAACATGCTGGCACTCACTAGAGTCACAATGACGTCATGGGGAAATGTTGTATTGCTAAGTACAATTATGTTGTATTTCAAATGTCAGCACATTCTGATGTGTAGGTGGTCCAAAGAATGGGAAAGTATTATGCCACTGAGGATAACAGAGCTTATTTTCAAACAGAAAAGAAAAAGGAGGAGGAGGGGAGGGAGAAAAAGACTACTGAAGCTAGAAGAGACCTTAGTGGCTCATCTAATCCAATCTTCAATATTTAAGGAGGATTAGCATTAAACCTTAGCAGCCAATTAAAAACCCTTATACTTTTTTTTTTTCTTTTTTTTCTTTTTTTTTTTTTTTTCAACGTTTATTTTTATTTTTGGGACAGAGAGAGACAGAGCATGAACGGGGGAGGGGCAGAGAGAGAGGGAGACACAGAATCGGAAACAGGCTCCAGGCTCTGAGCCATCAGCCCAGAGCCCGACGCGGGGCTCGAACTCACGGACCGCGAGATCGTGACCTGGCTGAAGTCGGACGCTTAACCGACTGCGCCACCCAGGCGCCCCAAAAAACCCTTATACTTTTGAATCAGCTACAGAGAAGGAAATGATGAACCTCACCTCCCCCCAAGTTTAAAAGAAAATGAGAAATTTAAATAGGTAAAAAGGAGGCTCATGAAAGTAGTGGCCAAACAGGCAAAGCCATACACAAGAAAAATATCCTTCCTAATACCAACAGACAATATTTAAGCACTATTCTTTGAGCACTTTGCAGCTTTCAGGGATGGTTTAATGCCATAAAATCCACCCACTATAAATGTAAAGTTCAACGATTTTTTTAAAGTGGGCTCCACGCCTAGCACAGAGCCCAATATGGTGCTTAAACTCATGACTCTGAGATCAAGACCTGAACTGGTATCAAGAGTGGGAGGCTTATCTGACTAAGCTGCCCAGATGCCCCAAAAATTCAATGATTTTTTTAACTGTTTATTTTTATTTATTTTTCGAGAGAGTGAGTGTACACACGAGCAGGGGAGGGACAGAGACAGAGGGAGAGAGAGAGAATCCCAAGCAGGCTTCACACTCAGCGCTGAGCCCAACATGGGGCTCGATCTCACAACCATGTGAGATCACGACCTCCACCAAAATAAAGAGTCAGATGCTTAACCGACTGAGCCATCCAGGCACCCCCAAAATTCAATGATTTTTAATGAACACATTTAATAAATTAATTTAAATGATGGTGCAACCATCACCACAACCCAGTTTTAGAACATTTCTATGAACTAAAATAACTTCCTTGGGCCTATTTGTAGTCAATTTCTGCTCCAAGAAACCATCACTATGCTTTCTGTCTCCATAAATTTGCCTTTCTGGAAATTTCAATAAATGGAATCATACTCTATGTATTTTTTTGCACTGGCTTCTTTCACTTAGCATAACGTTTTTGAGATTCATCCATGTTGCAGCAATGAGGTAATAGTCCATTCCTGTTTATTGCCAAATAGTATTCCATTGTATGTGAACAGTACATCTCTTTTATACATTCACCACTGATGGCCATTTAGATATTGTCCAGTTTGGGGCTATTATGAATAATGCTACTCTGAGCGTTCATGTTAAAGTCTTTTTGTTTTCATTTCTCTTGGGTAGAGTTCTAGGAACAGAATTGTTTAGCTATTTAGTCAGTTTATGCTTAGCATTTTAAGAAACTGGCAAAACAGTTTTCCAAAGTGGCTATACCATTTTACATTCCTACCAGTAATTTATGAGGGTCCCAGTTTATCCACATCCTCGTCAGCTCTTGATATTGTCTATATTTTTTTTATTACAGCCATCTTAGTGAGTGGGTAGCGATATCTCATCATGATTTAATTTGCATTTCCCTAATGGCTAATGACATTGAGTTCCTTTTTATGGACTTCACGAACCATTTATATATCTTCTTTGGTGAAATGTATGCCTATTCATATCTTTTTTTTTAAGTTTTTATTTAAATTTCAGTTAGTTAACATACAGTGTAATATTGGTTTTAGGAGTACAACATAGTGAATCAATACTTCCATATCACCTGGTACTTATCACAAGTGCCCTTCTTAATCCCCATCACCTGTTTCACCCACCGCCCCACCTTCGCCCTGGTCATCAGTGTGTTCTCTATAGTTAAGAGTCTGTTTCTTGGTTTGCCTCTCTCTCTTTCTTTATTTTTTCCTTTTTCTTGTTGGTTTTATTTCTTAAATTTCACATATGAGTGAAACCATGTTATCTGCCTTTCCCTGACTGATTTATTTCTCTTATTAGCATTACACTCTCTAGGTCCACCCACATCATTGCCAAGTGGCAAGATACCATTCTTTTTATGACTGAGTAACATTCCATTATATAGATATTTATGTATTCATATCTTTCAACCATTTTTTGGTTGGGTTGTATGTAGTCTCACTGAAGAGAGTACAAAGAATTCTTTATATATTCTAGAAACAAGTCCTTAATCAGATACATAATTTGCAAATATTTTCTCCTAGGCTGTGGCTTTTCATTTTCTTAACAGTGTCTTTTGACCATTAATTTGAATTGCATACTATTTTAATTTAAATGAAGTCTAAGCCTGGGGCACCTGTGTGGCTCAGTCAGTTAAGTGTCCAACTCTTGATCTCAGCTCAGGTATTGATCTCAGTCAGGGTCATGGATTCAAGCTCTGCGTTGGGCCACACACTGGGTGTGAAGCCTATTTTTAAAAAAAATGAAGTCTAATTTATCAATTACTTTATGGCTTATGCTTTTGGTGTCATATCTGAGAACTCTTTGCTTAAACCAAGGTTGGTAAGATTTCTTCCCGCAGTTTATTCTAAGAGTTTTCCAGTTTTAGCTCCTATATTTAGGTGTACAATCCACGGTTGAGTTGATGATAAGAGAGAGGGTTTAAGTACTTTTTTTTTTTTTTTTTTTTTTGCATACCTGGTTGTTCCAGCACCATTTGTTGAAAAGAAAATCCTTTCCCTGTTCAATTGCCTTGGCACTTTTATTGAAAGTCCATAGACCATAAATGCCTATCCAATGCCAATACCATAATGTCTCGATTATTCTAGCTTTATAAAATTCTAAAATCATGTAGTTTAAATCCCCCAACTTTCTTCTTCTTTTTAAAGTTTATTTATTTATTCTGAGAGAGAGAGCATGTGTGGGAGAGGGGCAGAGAGAGAGGAGGGGAGCGAGAATCCCAAGTAGGCTCTGCACTGTCAGCACAGAGACCCACCTAGGGCTTGAACTCAAGAACCAAACCGTGAGATCATGATCAGAGCTGAAATCAAGAGTTGAATGCCCAACTGACTGAGCCACCCAGGTGCCCCTGTTTTTCTTCTTCTAAATTGTTTTGGCTATTGAATTTCCAAATAAACTTCAGGATCGGTCTGTGGATTTGTACAAAGTGTTTGCTGGGATTTTGACAGGGATTACATTAAATCTATTGATCAACTTAGGAAGAATTTCCATCTTAACATTGAGTCTTTCCAATTATTGAGATCTTAGATTTCTCTGAGACTTTACAGTTTTCAGTCTTGAACTGCTTTAAGTTCCTAAGTATATTTTTAATGCTATTATGAATGAAATTATTTTCTTAATTTCATTTTTATGAACATGACTGTTCATTATTAATACATAAAACTATGAATGATTTTTGTACATTGATCTTGTATCTGAGACCTTGATAAATCGTTTATTAGTTCAATTAATGTTTTTATAGATTTCTTAGGATTTTCTACATGTAGGATAAATGTCATCTGTGAATATAGACTAATGTTTTCCTTTCTAATTTGGATGCTTTTTTTTTTTTTTTTTGGTCTTATTGCACTGCCTGATAGAAGTAGTGAGGCACAAACATTCTTGTACTGTTCCCAATCTTAGTGAGAAAGTATTCAGTCTTTCACCATTAAGCATGTTAACTATAGGTTTTTCACATGTGCTTTTTATCAGGTTGAGAAGATTCCCTTCTATTACTAGTTTGTTGAGAGTCTTTTTAAAAAAAAATTTTTTTAACGTTTATTCATTTTAAAAGACAGAGAGAGACACAGCATGAGTGGGGAAGGGGCAGAGAGAGGGAGACACAGAATCTGAAACAGGCTCTGGGCTCTGAGCTGTCAGCACAGACCCTGATGCGGGGCTCGAACTCATGGACTGCAAGATCCTGACCTGAGTTGAAGTCAGAGCTCAACCGACTGAGCCACCCAGGTGCCCCGAGAGTCTTTTTTTAATCATGAATGGATGTTGGGTTTTTGTCAAATCATTTTTCTGCACCTACTGACATGGCTCCTTTTTTATTCTTTATTCTATAAATATAATGTATTATAGTACTTTCCATTTGTTAAACCAACTTTGCATTGCTGATAAATCTCACTTGATTATGGTATAAAATTCTTTTTCTTTGTTGCCAGATTCGGTTTGCTACTGTTGTGTTAAAGATCTGTATTCATGGAGAATATTGGTCTATAATTTTCTTATGATTTTATTTAGTCTGGCTTTAGTATCAGAGCAACTCATAGAATAAATTGGGAGTTATTCTCTTCCCTCTGCTCTCTAAGAGAACTTGTAAAGAAAAAATATTTCATTTAAAAATATTTGATAGAATTCATCAGTAAAGCCCATTGGACCTTAGCTTTTCTTTGGGTAAAGATGTTTAATCACTACTTACATAATTTACTTGTTATGAGTTTATTCAGATTTTCTATTTATTCTTGAGTCAATTTTCCTGGTTTGTACGTTTCTGGGAATTTGTCCATTTCCTCTAAATTGTCTACTTTGCTGGTATAATATGAATAAAGTTATTCATAATATATAATCCTTTTAGTTTATATAGCATCAGTGGTAATGTCCCTGATTTCATTTCTAATTTTGATAAGTTGTATCTTCTTTCTTATTTTCTTAGTTAGTCTAGCTAGAAAATAAATAATTCTCCCGTGTGATTCTTTGCCTCATGGGCTATTTTGAAGTATGTTATTTAATTTCCAAATAAATGTTTTTTTCTAGATTTTTTTTCTGTTGTAAATTTATTTTCTTTTTTCTTTTTTTTTTTAATTTGAGAGAGAAAGAGAAAGTGTGAGTTGGGGAGAGGGGCAGAAAGGGAGAAAGAGAGACAGAGAGAGACAGAGAGAGAGAATCTTAAGCAAGCTTCATGCTCAGCACAGAGCCTGAAGCAGGGCTGGATCCCACAACACCAGGTTCATGACCGGAGCCAAAATCAAGAGTCGGATGCTCAACAAACTGAGCCACCCAGGTGCCCTGTTGTACATTTCTAATTTAGCTCTGCTGTGGCCAGAGAACATATGTTAAATGATTTTGATCTTTTCAAATTTACTAAGACTTGTTTTGTGACACAGTATAACACTTATCCTGAAGAATGTTCCATGTATGTTTGAAAAGAATGTGTTTTCTGCAGTCAATGGATAGAGTGTCACATGTCAGTTATGACAAGTTGGTTGACAGTATTGTTCAAGTCATCTGTACCTTCTCTACTCTTACTTTTCTTCTGGAACTCTTATATATGTTAATATGCTTGATGTTGTCCCACAGGTTTCTGAGCCTCTGTCCAGATTTCTTCAATTATTAAACAATCTTTGTTCTTTAGATTGAACAATTTCTTTCGCTCCACCTTTCAGTTCACTTAGTTTTCCTTCTGCCCTTCAAGTCTGTTATTGAGTACCTCTAGAGGAATGTTCATTTCATTTATTATACTTCTCAACTCCAGAATTTCCACCTGGTTCTCTTTTTTTTTAATCATCTCTCTTTATTGAGATTCCGTATTCACTGACTCTTTCAATTCTTTAAATATGGTTTCCTTTAGATCTCTAAGCATATTTAAATAGCTGCTTTGCAGTCTTTTTCTGCTAAGTCCTAGATCTGAGGACAGACACTCAGACACAGTTCCCATTAACTGCTTTTTTCCTGTGTCTGGATCACGCTTTCTTGTTTCTTTGAATGTCCCTAAATTTTTTGTTAAATATTGGACATCTCAGATAACATATGGTAGCAACTTTGGATTCTGACTTTTCCCCAGAGCATTGTTGTTTTGCTTATATAGTAATTTGTCTGGACTAAGTCAATGAAATCAGTCTCCCATATACGGTACAGCTGCTGATGTCCTTAATTTTTTTTCTTGTTTTTATTTTTAAGCTTTTTCTGGCTTTCTAGAAGCCATCCACATGTCTGCATAGCTTAGTGTTCTGGCAAAGACTAGTCAGAGGTTTTGCTCAAACACCTTCAGCCAGAAAGGCTTCTCTCTCCTTCTGACTGTGTGTGGGCTGGGGAGTACATTCAAACTTCAGGCTGAAGTTTTTCATGTCTGCCCCAGCTTTTACTTTCTACTGGCTCTCTCCCATCTCCTCTGTGCGTGCACGCAGGCTCTGCTGGCCAGGGACATGTGGGTGTTTTGGGCACACTCCATCTCTGCTACTCGTGCACACAGACTCCGGTCAACCTGGGACACATGAAGAGCTATCAAGCCCCTGATGGCTGTCTCACCTCCCCGAACTACCTACTAGTCCCTAGCTAGACCACTGGTCCATTGCTTGCCCCAAAGAGGACTGTAAACTCAAGATAGTGGAGATACTAGCTCTTCTTACTGATTTACCACTGACATGGCCACTTTAGCTAAAAATACTCCAAATAGAATATTCTGGAAGTGGCAGCAAGGCTGCTGGTTTTCACAGCCTACCCTGCTCTGGTTGAAATAACACACAGACAGAGCTGGGGAGGAGGGAATGGGAGCAACCTGAGGTAAGAACGCCACAGGCTCACGCTATTCCTACCCAAAGTTTAGCAGTTTTCGTGAACAAATGCTTGCTTCCCAGTTTGTTGCATGCCTTTGGTCAATTTTTAGAGAGCTGAAATGGATATTTTTGACAATCTTTTCCCAGCTTTCCAGTTACTTTTTGTGAGGAGGATTTGTCAACCTCTTCATTCTGTCATGCAAGAAGTCAGTATCTCAGTCACTCTTCACATTTTGCTATAATTAGAATTATTAATGCTGTTAAAAGGAAGAACTATACAGGTGAAAATATTACCATGAAATGTTGTTTTCAAAGAAAATGTTTGTTTTTGTTTTCTGGCAGAAAAAATCAACAAACATAAAGACGAGTGAAGATCTAAGCTTAAATGATGATTTCACGAGATTAAGTTAAAAAATCTCATTTCTCAGGGGCACCTGGGTGGCTCAGTTGGTTAAGTGTCTGACTTTGGCTCAGGTCATGATCTCAAGGCTCATGAGTTTGAGCCCCGAGTTGGGCTCTGTGCTCACAACTCAGAGCCTGGAGCCTGCTTCAGATTCTGTTTCCAGCTCTCTGCCCCTCCCTCCCTCCCTCCCTTTCTCTCTCTCTCTCTCTCAAATATAAATAAACATTTAAAAATTTAAAAAAAGAGAGATCTCATTTCTTAGAAGCAACACCTAGGGCCCTACGACTTGACTCCTTCACAGACATGAGAGAAATTAATGACATACTCCACTAGGAAAAAGTTAGTCCCAAAGCATCTCAGTCACGACTGAGCATCCCCCAGCTGCTTTTCCTGTTTCTTACTTTCCCACTCCTCTATCATAGGCCTCAACCATGGTCATCAGATATGCAACGGACATTCCTAGAATAGTCTGTTGTTTGCAGTCTGGATACCGTCACAGCCCCATTCCTGCCCTGTGCATCCAGGAATCCAGTCTCGTAGAACTGGAGAAGACTTAGAGATTTTGGGGGGCAAAACCTTTCACACTGAGATGGGGAAATTAAGGCTTAGGGGAGGTAAGGGGATTATCCTTTCCAGGAGTGTGATAAAGATTATGTCATGCTGATAAAAATAGTCAGAGGACCTCAGAAACCGTTACTGGAATGAGTGAGTTATCAAGTTCAGGGCCAATGACTGGGAATGGTTTCAGGAAGATCAAACACATTCTCCAAGAACACTGGACATGAAGGCTCCTGAGGTTGATTTTTCCCACTCCTTCCCTCTTTCTTACCTTAGCAAAGAAAATCCAGGCTGCACACTGCCCTGGGGCCATAAGGCTTTTTAGCTTCACTGTGCTGAGCATGAGAAGGAATCCTAAAATTCCACTGGAAGGAGAAAATATTCTCTTGTTAGTGAGGCTTGTCTTCCTTGAGCCAATAGCTATTTTCTGTTACATTTTACCAGCTAGTTTCTAATTATTACACAACCTCTATCTCATCTGTGCTTTCTAGTGATCTCTGGATAAAAATATCACATATTTAAAAACCCACGAAGCTCTAATTTTATGAGGAGCTATGATAAAAGTGTTTCACTGGGTGGGGGGCAGGAAGGGAAGGAGTATAGAAACTTGGGAAATCTCTGGCTAAATCATGAAAGGAAAAAAAAATGTGGAGGACAATACCTCCTGCTCCCTCCCATACTATTTCTAGAGCTTGGTGCTTGCCAAGGTAGAGCTTCAATTTTTTTTTTTCAAGCAGAACAAACGGCCAGAAAAAGACTTCCAAAGTGAAACTCACCATATGGGGACAGAGGGTCTGGACCAGCTCCTGGGTTCAAGGTAAGAGTCTAAAGGGGAAGACTGGCTCCAGTAGCAGAAGCCTCCCCCCCCCCACCCCCAACCCAGGCTGAGCTACACAGAAGCTACGCTTTGGGAATGATGCCTAAGCCCATCTGTGTGACCTGAAAGACCACACCCCATGGGAGCCCTAGAGGTCTAGAGCATCCAGACCTTGGCCTAGCAGTGGACACGTAATTAGTGGCCTACGCTGGAATCCATTTTTAAAATTTTTTTTAAAAATGTTTTATTCTTGAGAAAGAGAGAGAGACAGAGACAGAGACAGAGCATGAGCGCGGGAGGGGCAGAGAGAGAGAGGGAGACACAGAATCCAAAGTAGGCTCCAGGCTCTGAGCTGTCAGTACAGAGCTCGACGCAGGGCTCGATCCCATGAACTGTGAGATCATGACCTCAGCTGAAGTTGGAAGCTTAACCAACTGAGCCACCCAGGCACCCACACTGGAATCCATTTTTGAAAACATCACTGTGTGGCCAAGGACAAAGCAAAGGGCACTCCAAAACAGAATGGTCACTCTTCCTTGCATTCAGAGGCAGGGCAATCGGAGATGAGAGACTCCACGATCAAGGCTGACTTCCTGTAACTGTATCAAGTGGGCACTTGAGTGTGACTTTTATTGGAAAATGAAAAGCAAGAGCTAGGACCGCAGTGGTACCCCAAACCAGAGAGGCAGGTCATACGAACTGTAGCTCTAGGCCCTCAGGTGACACCCTGCCATCTCACCTTTATTATAGGCACTGGTGTGTGGCTCCAACATAGACCAGGGGCTCTGAGAGGGCAGGGACCAACCTTGGGCTACTCTGATTTCCCCAACAGAGCCAAACATTGTGCCTTGGTCATTGTAGGTATTCCAAAACTATTTGATGGGTTTACTTAAAATCAGGCTGGATTGAATTAAACACCGATAAGGCCAAATTTCACAGAAACGTGTGCCTTTGCTTCATTAGATTAGATTAGTTTACAGCCGCATCCCTGGGGCAGGACCAAGGACAGGGATGAAGGTTCCCTTGTGTATATTTCAGCCTGTTGGCCGCTGATAACCTGCAAAGTTTGTTCAGATTTGAATCTGCAGTCGCGAGAGGCTGGGCAGCTATGGATGAAGACAGGCAGTCATTCATACCCGAAAGGCAAGGTGGGTAAGCAGCCGGCTGGAAATTGAGTGACCTGGGCTGTGCCCACTGACCCTCATAACCTTGACCAAATCCCCCTGCTCCTCCTTTTTTTCTTGCCTCAGGTTCTGTGTTGTTAAAGCAGGAATAAGCAGGGGCGCCTGGGTGGCGCAGTCGGTTAAGCGTCCGACTTCAGCCAGGTCACGATCTCGCGGTCCGGGAGTTCGAGCCCCGCATCAGGCTCTGGGCTGATGGCTCAGAGCCTGGAGCCTGTTTCCGATTCTGTGTCTCCCTCTCTCTCTGCCCCTCCCCCGTTCATGCTCTGTCTCTCTCTGTCCCAAAAATAAAATAAACGTTGAAAAAAAAAAATTAAAAAAAAATAATAATAAAATAAATAAATAAAATAAAAAAATAAAAAATAAAAAGCAGGAATAAGCATAGTGGCCCTTATCCTACCTTATGGAAATCAGAGACTTTCAGAATAGGAAGCCTATTCTGTGTTCACCACAGTATGGAGTGCCTGGGTGGTTCAGTCAGTTGAGGGACCGAGTCTTGATTTTGGTTCAGGTCACGATCCCAGGGTCATGGTATCAAGCCCCGCATTGGGTTCCACACCGAGCATAGAGCCTGCTTAAGATTCTCGCTTTCACTTTCTCTCTCTCTCCCTCTTTCCCTCTGCTCCTCTCCCCTTCTCCCCCACTTGCACGTGTGCTCTCTCTCTCTAAAATATGAAAAAAAACTGGGGCGCCTGGGTGGCGCAGTCGGTTAAGCGTCCGACTTCAGCCAGGTCACGATCTCGCAGTCCGTGAGTTCGAGCCCCGCGTCGGGCTCTGGGCTGATGGCTCAGAGCCTGGAGCCTGTTTCCGATTCTGTGTCTCCCTCTCTCTCTGCCCCTCCCCCGTTCATGCTCTGTCTCTCTCTGTCCCAAAAAAAATAAATAAACGTTGGAAAAAAAAATGTATAAAATAAAAAAAATAATAAAATATGAAAAAAAATTAATAAGGGTCCTCCACAGTTCTTCAAACTTCACCATGAAGATACGTTCTTGACTCAAGAGACAGAAGAGATGCTGCAGGTGCCCACGGCCACCGCAAAGTTGGGAGTGGAAAGTGGGGCGGCTAACGCTCCAGGGCTCCTCCTGGTGGCGTCCATCCTCGCCTCCAGGGATGTAACAACTTCGCACGTGCCTGTGCTGTCTCCCACACGCCCTCCCCTCTGACGCTCCCTTCTCTCCACCTCCAGCCAGAGGAAGGGCATGATGCCACATCCCCTTGCCCCTCAGCACACACTCTGCTAGAGCAGAGCCACTCGGGTCTGTGCCCGACACACGTGGGAAAGCATCCATGATTCCTTCCCATCCCTTGCCTGGTATGCCTGTGCATCATCTAAATTACTCATGGGTCCCTCTCTTTCTCCTTCCACACTCAGCTCTCTACCGCTCCCTGTGGAGGCAGATCTGAAAAGCAACAGGAGGATCCTAGAAGTAAAAGAGCTCGGACTCCCGTCCATGTGTCTCGGGGTCATGGCTACCACTGTCCCCTCGGGCCTCCGTGACTCCTTCTGGGTTCCCGCAGGGCCTCTGAAGGTGACAACTCTTAGTCTGAGATACGGTCATGGAGGAATCATGTGATGACATGGAGGAAACTGACACATTTTTAAAAGAGGTCAAGCTTTGTCCTGAAGCCAGGGGGATAGAATGTAATAGAGTTACATCAATTCACACAAAGACTTCCAAATCTTTTAAGTATAAAACCCTGATTTTTCATGCTGGTTACAAGGAAGTTGCAGATTAAAAGGGGCAGAAATGGAGCTAGAACATCACCCCACAAGGCCAGCATCAGTGGGCTGCGAACTGTGCTGCTCTGTCCCAAGTAACCAAACAATGGATGCCCTTCCCTCTGCACTGTGTTTGCCGGTCCTGCCAAATAATCAGACCCAAAGGGAACAAGTGCACAGACCCCAAAGCAGCACTAACACTCATGTCACCCAGTCCTAGCTAACAGGCAGCCGACAAGTCCCGACCACATCAATAGGGATAGAGAAGATGACTCCTGTCAGTGTTTTCCTGAAACTTAGCTGCAGATGATAAATGAATCATTCTGAGGCTCAGATGCAAAACCAAACTGTACAACATTGGTACGTTTTGTCCTAACACACCCCGAAGTCAGAAATAGTAGCGAGCCACACAACCAGCTTTTTGACTCTGAAGAATCACTGCCTCACAAGGCATACTCTTTTACGCGTGGGAATAAGTGGTCTGGCTTGGCAACTGCTCATGGTCTGTTGACATTTTATTTACAGTCAAGCTGAGCAGATAATAATAATGGCCATCATTTCCTGGGCCAGGCACGATGCTTAGGGTTTACACATCTTATTTAATATACACAAGCACCCATTGGTGGTATTATCGTTCCATTTTACGGATGAGGAAACTAAACTGATGCTTGGGGGAACTAGGGCGGCTTGCTCAAAGAGCCAACCAATCAGCAAGCAGCAAGGCTGGAATTCAGCCCAACACTGGACTTCCCACCATATCAGAACACACGCCGTGAGACTGTCCATTTCTCAGCACAATAAAGTCAAGCGAAGTGGGGATCATGGCAGGAAAGAGGGGACAGGGTGAGTATGAACTCCAACTATATGTATCCATCCCTATTGGTCTGAGGAGCTCCCACAGCCAGGTATTAAGGGTCACTTTGCTGTCTAGACGTCTCCTAGTCCCTGGTTTCCATAACCTGTTTCTCAGGGTCTTAGGATTCTGTCAAGGCTTTTTAGAGATTGTCCTCTAGGGAAAAGGCAGGGACCAAGGAGGTAGCTGAATGGGTGCAATTCTGGACCCAAGTCTTCCCTTGAATGGAATCTGATTCATCATTTTATACACTCAAGTTATGTTTAAGAATTGCTAGTGGAAGGGGCTCAGTCGGTTAACCATCTGACTCTTGGTTTTGGCTCGGGTCATGATCTCAATTCGTGGGGCTCAAGCCCCATGTCTTGGGATTCTCTGTTTCCCTCTATCTCTGCCCCTCCTCTCCCGTGCTTGCTCTCTCTCTCTCTCTCAAAATAAATAAATAAACATTAAAAAAAAATTGCTTGTGGAGGGAAAAACACTGGGGGAAGCTTGGCTCTTCTGCAAGCTTGAAAACCACTGCCCTGGCCAAGGAACTTCTGCAGGACATGGTACCCCCAGACCCACGCTGGCCCTGAGCACCTGGTGATACTCATGACAACCCGAGGATGTCCGATGCTCATGACCGAGGATGTCATGATGGCCGAGGGAGCTGATTCCAGACCTGCACAGCCACCACTTTCTTCTGCCCCTCATTTGGGTAACTGGCAGTGACCCTGGACTTGACAAAGACAGCAAGCAGTACACACACAGACAAATTAATAGTGCTAGGGGCTTTCTGAGTTAAGCTTACCTGGCACAGCAGCTTCCATGGAACCTGTAGAAATACAGGAACGGAAAGTCCGGGACACTGAAGAGATCACCTGAGGAGCAGAGCAAGGGTAAGACAATGACGCATATGCCCCCCTGCCCCCAGCTGTCCTGGAAAACGCAAGGCAAGGGTCTTTAGCACAGCAGCCATCTGAGCACTGAGCTGCATGGCACTGAATTCACTCTGGCATTCCCAGGGTTTCTAGGTTAGTGGCATTGTCTTAAAATAATAGTGTGATGCTGGGGCGCCTGGGTGGCTCAGTTGGTTGAGCGTCCAACTTCGGGTCAGGTCATGATCTCACGGCTCATCGATCTGAGCCCCACATTGGGCTCTGTGCTGACAGCTCAGAAGCCTGGAGCCTTTCCGATTCTGTGTCTCCCTCTCTCTCTCTACCTCTCCCCGGCTCATGCTCTGTCTCTCTCTGTCTCCCAAAAATAAATAAACATTAAAAAAAATGTTTAAAAAAAAATAATAGCAGGATGCCCATAATGCCTATTTAGCGAGAGTCCGTCCTGTGCAGGGCACTATGCTAAAAGCTCTATGTACGACACCTCTTTCAGTCCTTGTAACTACTGCGCGGTGTTTTATCACCCCCATTTAACTGGTGCTCAGAGAAGTTAAGGGGTTTGTCTAGGATTACACAACTCTTGAACTGTGAAGCCAGAATGTACACCCCAGTCACTCCAAACCCTACAATCTTTCCTTGTCACCAGGCGGCCATCCTGGCCCAAGACAGAGTATAGGACAAAAAGAAACTTTTTTTTTTCCTTAAAGATTGTTCCATTCTTTCCTGCTTTATGTCTAAAAAAAGACTGAATGCATGCCTCTGACATCTTTTTCTCATTTTGTGTTTAATTACCGCACAAACGGCACAGGGGCCAGACCGACCATGCTTACTCATTTGGGTGTAAGGTCCAAAGGGTACATTTATTTCTAATGAAGTAAGTCCATTCTTCTAGTTCCATTTGGTGCAAGAGGAAATAATCGCACATATTGGCTGCTTCCCTCTCTGGAATTTGAACTTGGTCACAAACAAGAAGTCAGGAGATTGAAAAAGCAAAAAGCCTTCCAAAAATGTCCAGAGGAAAGGAATTAAGCATTTCCACAGCAGATAGCTTAATCCTTCCAAATCTGGAATTTCTGAGACTCTGCAGGAGCCGGACCTTCCAGACCCCCAGGCTTCGGTCTGTCTCTCTGGATCTGGATGGACTGGAGCAAGAAAGGCTGGTCTTCCTCAGGATTCACTGTATGTTAGGTGTGCAGTGCAACATACGAGCAGGAATGCCTTCGTCTCTGAACTTACTAATCAAGAGTTTCAGAACAAGACACACTGGGCTGCTATACTTCCTCAGAGACCTAACTGATTTCAAATAATTCAACCACCTTTTGGCAAGGAAAATGCTGAATTCCAGTGCCCTAGAAGGCTTTTAGCACGACAATTCTTTTGTTTCGTTTGTGCGTATGTGTGAGTTCTTAGCCACGACAGGGTGAGTCTCTTGGGACCTGGTTTTTGTGCAGCCCGACCATAGGTTCAGAGCTCTCGCTTTCTTGCTGCCACGACTCCCCTGAGCGCTTCTCTGGTCTATGTGGACCTGCACGGGTGGAGGGGCTTTGCACACAACACCATCGGGCTCAGACATCTAGTGCGTGAAATACACAGTATCTGTGGAAGTGCCTTTCCACACAGAGGCGACAGCGAGGTAACCTAGGCACCCCAGCCCCAGAGCCCCCTGTTCGGTCGGGTGAGGCGACAGTCCATGCAGGCTTTGTGCTGTCTCTCTGGCAGCTGTGGTTCTTGGCCCTGTTCCCACTTCCCTTCCGGTTTCAGAGAAACTGCAGTGCAGTCAGCATGATGATGAGGAGGGGCAGAGAGGAGATCAACTAAGTGCAGGACCTCAATATTCTTCTGGCGCCGCCTCCTCTCTGCACCCAGGCTGTCCTCAGAAATGCTCCAGGGACATGAATGAGATTCACGGAGCATTGGCAGCCTTTCCGGCCCAGCACAGGCTGCCGAGGGGTTCTAATGAGCAGTGGAGTGCTGAGAGGTGGACTGGAAAGGAGGAAGGCAAAGGAAAAATCACAGTCCTAGGAAATTTACCAGTCACATGATAACCTTCATCCGAATCCTAAAAACTGATTCGATAAATTATTGAGAGAGAGAACAGCTTATTTTTGAGCCATTTCTATGACCTCCATATATTTCTCACACAGTACTAGTTGACCATGCCTGACTCTCCTTTTGTAACCATCAAGTCCTTGCGAGGTGGGACCATACCTTACCCAAATACACTGTGTTAGGATCAACCCATAATAAGCACTACTGAACCGAAAGTATCCAAAACACCTAAACTCCTCTTGCTTCCCCTGCAGAGAATGTTCCACTTTCCAGTTGGCTATGCTGGTCTTTAATTTCAAATTTGCCCCACATGCTTCCCCTCTGATGCCTTCAGCCTGCCTTGTCTTTTCCTAGAATTCTTGAACAAAGAGGGTACGTGCCAACCTCTAAAGAGCAAAGGTTAATGACCACATGACAAATGGCCCTGAAAATGAGGCAGTGTGTGGCTGGCTGGTCCAACCTCAGTAGAATGAAATTCAGGGACCTAAAAAATTGGTAAAGATGCTCAAAAGACCACTCCTGCACCAGCGATTGTGAACTGCACAATTTAAGCACAGATTAAGTAGTTCAACAGTCGTAAAGATAGTTTGTGGCAACAATATGCAGCTTAGGCAATAAAGTTCTAACTGAGCCCTCACTTTTAAGTTTTTATTTAAATTCCAGCTGACATACAATGTAATACTAGTTTCAGGTGTACAATATAGTGATTGAACACTTCCGTACAATGCCTGGGGCTCATCACAATATGAACCTTCATTTTTATGCTCCAGTTAAAATCTGCTGACTTTCTGAGTGAGGGAATGAATCCGAATTCTCTGAAGACTACAGAACATGAAACTGCCATGGTGAAAAGTGTGGCCCAATCTTACCACACTCAAGACTTACTGATATTTGAACATCAAGACAACTTCCTCTCCCCACAATGTAGCCCTTGGAACTGGCAGGAAAATGGAAGGTCAGCTCCAAGAAGTAATTAGTGCTACTTGCTCTCATCTCACACGTGAGCAAGAGGCACACCAGGTAACAAGGTCATTTCTGGGTCAGATTCCTGTGGTTCTCTCTCTGTTTTGGGTCCTTGAAATTCTCTCCCTTTGAACACACAACAGAGGGGCTCAGTACAAATATGAAATGCACACTTTCAAGCAAAGGAAGAACTTCTCTTCTCTACTAGTGCTTAAAATGGTCCAAGGGGAAGCAAGGTTCCAAGATTCTTGAAGCCTCTGCATGAATCATGAGGTTGAAAGATTAGAGGTGGATTTCATTCACCAAGAAGCAAACCCAGTGCCCAAAGGGGGAAAAGTGGCAGGGCCAGAACTAAAGAGACCTACCCAATCCCTACCACCATGTCCCGAGTACTCCAAAAGTGTGTCCCAAAGCCCCATCCTATGCATCTAAAAAACCGCTTATCTTTCTAGTCACTCAGGAATGAGTGAGAAGGGTAGCTCATTCAAAAGCACTAGCAAGAGACCACAAAGACTAGCTAAAATAAGGCTGACAACACCAAATGTTAGTGAAGATGTGGAGCAACTGGAACTCTCAGACATTGCTGAGCAGGGGTGTAAAATGGTATAAACACTTTAGAAAACTGGCACTTTCTTAAAAAGTTAAAATTACATCAACTCTAAGACACAGAATTCAAAGTATTTATCCAAAAGACAAGAAGAGACAAAAAGTCCTGTATAAGAATGTTCATGAGCACCAAAAACCAGAAAATACCTAGGAATAAACATAACCAAGGAGGTGAAAAATCTATACACTGAAAACTACAGAAAGCTTATGAAAGAAATTGAAGAAGACACAAAAAACTGGAAAAATATTCCATGCTCTTGGATAGGAAGAATAAATATTGTTAAAATGTCAATACTACCCAAAGCAACCTACATATTCAATGCAATCCCTATCAAAATAGCACCAGTATTCTTCACAGAGCTAGAACAAACAATACTAAAATTTGTATGGAACCAGAAAAGACCCCAAGTAGCCAAAGCAATCTTGAAAAAGAAAACCAAAGCTGGAGGCATCACAATCCTGGATGTCAAAGCTGTATTACAAAGCTGAAATCATCAGGACAGTATGGTACTGGCACAAAAACACTCAGATCAATGGAACAGAATAGAGAACCCAGAAATGGACGCACAAACGTATGGCCAACTAATCTTTGACAAAGCAGGAAAGAATATCCAATGGAATCAAGACAGTCTCCTCAGAAAGTGGTGCTGGGAAAACTGGACAGTGACATGCAGAAAAATGAACCTGGACCACTTTCTTACACCATACACAAAAATAAGCTCAAAATGGATGAAAGACCTAAATGTAAGACAGGAAGCCATCAAAATCCTCAAGGAGAAAGCAGGCAAAAACCTCTTTGACCTTGGCCACAGCAACTTCTTACTCAACTTGTCTCCAGAGGCAAGGGAAACAAAAGCAAAAATGAACTATTGGAACCTCATCAAAATAAAAAGCTTCTGCACAGCGAAGGAAACAATCAACAAAACTAAAAGGCAACTAACAGAATTGGAGAAGATATTAGCAAATGACATATCAGATAAAGGGTTAGTATCCAAAATCTATAAAGAACTTATCAAACTCAACACCCAAGAAACAAATAATCCAGTGAAGAAATGGGCAAAAGACATGAATAGACACTTCTCCAAAGAAGACATCCAGATGGCCAACCGACACATGAAAAAAATGTTCAACATCACTCATCATCAGGGAAATACAAACCAAAACCACAATGAGATACCACCTCACACCTGCCAAAATGGCTGACATTAACAACTCAGGCAACAACAGATGTTGGCGAGGATGCGGAGAAAGAGGATCTCTTTTGCACTGCTGGTGGGAATGCAAGCTGGTGCAGCCACTCTGGAAAACTGTATGGAGTTCCTCAAAAAATTAAAAATAGAACTACCCTACAATCCAGCAATTGCACTACTAGGTATTTATCCAAGGGATACAGGTATGCTGTTTCAAAGGGGCACATGCACCTCGATGTTTATAGCAGCACTATCAACAATAGCCAAAGTATGGAAAGAGCCCAAATGTCCATCGATGGATGAATGGATAAAGAAGATGTGGTACACACACACACACACACACACACACACACACTGGAGTATTACTTGGCAATCAAAAAGAATGAAATCTTGCCATTTGCAACTATGTGGATGGAACTAAAGGGTATTATGCTAAGCAAAATTAGTCAGTCAGAGAAAGACAAATATCATATGACTTCACTCATATGAGGACTTTAAGACACAAAGCAGATGAACATAAGGGAAGGGAAGCAAAAAGAATATAAAAACAATGGGGGGGGACAAAACATAAGAGACTTTTTTTTTTTAAATCTTTTTTTGTAATGTTTATTTATTTTTGAGAGAGAGACAGAGTGTGAGTGGGGGAGGAGCAGAGACAGAGGGAGACACAGAATACGAAGCAGGCTCCAGGCTCTGAGCTGTCAACACAGAGCCCAACACAGGGCTCGAACTCATGAACGGCGAGATAATGACCTGAGCCGAAGACAGACACTTACTGACTGAGCCACCAGGTGCCCCAAGAGGCTCTTAAATATAGAGAACAAACAGAGGATTACTGGAGGGGTTGTGGGAGGGGGATGGGCTCAATGGGTTAGGGGCATAAAGGAATCTACTCCTGAAATCATTGTTGCACTATATGCTAACTAACTTGGATGTAAATTAAAAAATAAATTATATTAAAAAAAGGATGTTCATGAAAGCTTTATTTGCAACAGCCAAAAACTGGAAACAGCCCAGGTAAGCATCAGCAGGTGAATGGATAAACAAAAGGAGGTATGTTCATACGCTAGCACCCTACTCAGCAATAAAAGGGAATAAACTGGTGATACATACAAGAACCTAGATGAATCTCTGAACACTGCATTGAATGAAAGGGCCAGACACAAAGCAATACTTCCGGGGTGCTTCCATTTATATGAGGCTCTAGAATAAATAGAATTTATCTATGGACATAGAAATCAGATCATGGTGGCTTTGGTGCTAGTTGAGAAGGGAGTAATGAAGAAGGGGCAAGAGGAAACTTTCTACAGTGACAGAAATGGTTGATATCTTGATGGGAGTAAGCTACACGGGTGTATACATTCGTCAAAATTGACCAAGCTAGGTGCACAAGATAGGTGCATTTCATACACGTAAATTATACCTCAATTTTTTAATGTTTTAAAAGCACTACTAAATAATTAAGATACAAGTTAAAAAAAAGAAGAGGTGAAAGGAAACCAAAGGGAAGAAAGCCATGCTTTAAAAATATCAGCAATTGTTGGGGCTCCTGGGTGGCTCAGTCGATTAAACACCCAACTCTTGATTTTGGCTCAGGTCGTAATCTCACGGTTTGTGAGTTCAAGCCCCGCCATCAGACTCTGCGATGACAGTGCACAACCTCCTTGGGATCCTCTCTTTTCCTTTCTCCTTCCCTCCCCCCTCTCAAAAATAAATAAATAAACTTTAAAAAAAATAAATAAAAATAGAAATGTCAGCAATTGTTAACAGATCCTTCATAAAAACACTGTACCCATGGGCCCTGAGACTTAACTGGGTCTCAACTGGTGCAGGTGCGGGGAATCAGGAACATGCCCTTCCTGACACTCCGGCCCTGCAGTGGACATTCTAGATGGAAAGTGTAATAAGCAAGTGGGGAAGAATAAAGGGTTGTTCTCATTTAAAAATGGGCTAGACTACTCATGGGTACAATGAGAAAGCTAACGAATTGGAAGGAATTGGAGCTCCCCCATCACAGCAGTCCTCGAATACCTCTGGAGGAGAGGTATTTTCCTCAGGCGTTTTATTTGCTTAAACTCTGTAATAATTGTAGACTGCTATGAGCAAACATCACCAGGACCCATCAAAGAGTTTAGGGTAATTGACTTGGGTTTATAAAGCTGAGAAAAACTGATCCCCTGGTTCTCTTCTAGATTCTGAGCTTCCATCATCTCTCATACCAGATTTCTACCTTAATATACCTATCTGCTTGAGTTATCCACTCTACCAAACAAATATAACCATTTTACTGTGCCTGAGTGCTTTTTGAAGCAACAAGTCGCTGCTTACAGCTGCTCATGTTGTGCACTGCCCAACTTCAAAGGGCAGGGCACTGTTCGGCTAGACCACAACAGTGTGTGGCAATCCTGAGAGTTTCGAAAAGTTAAAGCAAATCAAAACCTAGACAGTGACTTTCATGTGGTTTTCACAAGCAGCCTCCCTACTCTAGTCAGGATTGTTTTGCTTACTCAACAGCCCCGAGTCAAGCAGGCACTTAAGGCCCAGCCCCTTGATACTAAGGTTTCAAGTCACTGGCACTCCACTGACCAGAGGTGAAAAGAGAAACGGCCACACACATCTTTAAGGCCCCTTGGCACACAATTTGTAGAAGTTCTAAGAAAGCAGCAAACGGGATCGTGGTGACCACACGCAGAGTACCGTCACAACACAGAAGTAGGTGTAGTTTTACAGTGTTTCCCTGGGCCGCTCATGGATTAAAAGCTGAACTTGGTGCTGGTACAGATGGAAATCTTGGGCTTCTTCCAGAAGGCTGCCACCAGTCTGTATATAACCCCACACACACACCTTCACCGGGGCCTTTGCCAGAGCCCTGCTACGATGGCTACTGAGGCCAGAAGGATTCCTGAACCCTACAGCTCTGGGGCATCCCTTCACTGGGAGCCTCAGCCACCTGCAGCAAGGGAGGCCAAGGCCACCTCAGCTGTTGACACCAGGGTCACAGCCAGTCTCACAGGCCAGCAAAATCCTTCTCAGGAGCCCAACTTTCTTTACCTGGCCCCTGCAAAGATAATCACCTCCACTACCTGAAAACCACAACGCACAAACTTGCATGCAGGAGTCCTTCCAGGGAAGTGTACGGAGCCTCTCTCTGATGAACCCCATGGGAGTTACAACTCCCTGAGCTGCCCACCACACACTCATCCTCAGCCATTCACCATACCGTGCAGTCAAAACCTGCAGAAGGAATGGGGGTGAGTATCTGACGTCCATTCAGTTGTTGTTGTTGTTGTTGAATATAATCTGAAGGAAAATTCATTGTTGTAAATATCTTTTTCTGGTATAACTGAGTTCTAAACAGGTTCTCAAATAAGAGCGATTTGTTTTTGTTTTTGTTTTTGATGCCCTATACATTTTTTTTTTTTAATTGAGATATAATTCACCCTTCTAAAGGGGATCCTGGGTGGCTCAGTTGGTTGAGCATCTGACTTCAGCTCAGGTCATGATCTCATGGTTCATAAGTTCGAGCCCCACGTTGGGCTCTGTGCTGACAGCACAGAGCCTGGAGCCTGCTTCGAGTTCTGTGTCTCCCTCTCTCTCTGTTCCTCCCCGCTCATGCTGTCTCTCTCTGTCTCTCTCTCTGTCTCTCTCTCTCTCAAAAATAAATAAACATTTTAAAAAATAAAGTGTACAATCCACTGGTTTTTAGCATATTAACAGAGTTGTACACCATCACCACCAGCAAATTCCAGAACACTTTCATCACCTCAGAAAAAAAAAAAAAATCTGGGGCCTATTTAAAAAAAATTTTTTTTTGAATGTTTAATTTTTTTGTGTGTGAGACAGAGAGAAAGAGAGCATGAACAGAGGAGGAGCAGAGAGAGAGGGAGACACAGAAGCCAAAGCACACTCCAGGCTCTGAGCTGTCAGCACAGAGCCTGACATGGGCTCCAACTCACAAACCATGAGATCGTGACCTGAGCCAATGTCTGATGCTTATCCAGACTGAGCCACCCAGGTGCCCCGAGGGGCCTATTTTAAATTACTCTTCTGCCTAGGCCATTCTGCAACCATAGGCTACTGACCACTTTGTGTTCCCAGAGAGTAAGTAAGTGCCCAAGATATTCTTGCATTGACCTAAAAAGTTTAGCAATAACTCAAGATGAAATGTGGGATTGCTGGCCAAACTGTATAAACTATTACCAGCATCACTGTGCTCAGAAACTGGT
The DNA here is from genome assembly GCF_014898765.1 of Herpailurus yagouaroundi. Taxonomy (NCBI): domain Eukaryota; kingdom Metazoa; phylum Chordata; class Mammalia; order Carnivora; family Felidae; genus Herpailurus; species Herpailurus yagouaroundi. The sequence goes on along the minus strand of NW_024412397.1, from coordinate 48,955,283 downwards.
AGACAAAATGGCCCTCAAACTGATGAGAGAGCATAAGGCAAGCTGACAGGCCGCAGCCCTGCCCACCCCCCAACCCCCAGGTGGGATATGTGTGATATTCCTCCCACTCCTTGGCTGCCCAAGAATGAAGGAAAGGGAAAAAACAAATGGTTAACTGATAGAGATCATAGTCCTGCAGGACCTAAGTCTCCATTACCCCTCCATAGTGATGTGGGAATCAAAGGCAGAAGGAAATGGCAGATAGAACTAAATTTCCTTATAACCTGCAGCCCCTTGACAAACACTTGAGGCTGGCAGAGTAAAACGTTTTTCCAGGAACTTCCTACTGTTTTAATGCTAATGCTTTGCTAGAGGGAAAAACAACCTTAGCTTGACAATAGCTAGGCCTCCACTATCCTGGGAGTCTTCTTTAGCATACGAAAAGCTCACTAGAAACTTCCCATGGACTTTACCTCCCCAACTCCATAGTATATAACCAGTCTCTCTTCATGGTCCCTGGGCAGCTCTTTCTGCCCACGGGTCCTGTCTCCATGCTTTAGTAAAATCACCTTTTTGCACCAAAGATGTCTTCAATAATTCTTTCTTTGTCATGGGCTCCAGACCCCCATGAACCCCACTATCACCCCAAAAACTTCATCAAAACCAAGAGAAGCTCCACAAGGAAGTTTAGTAACACTGAAGGTATTCACTCACTCCAGAGACTTTATAATAAACTGTAGAATCACTGAAAAAGAAGCATTTAAAAAGAAAAACCTGAGAGAAGGGTCAGGAGACCTAAACTCCAGTCTCTCTCTGCTATTCACCTCCCCTGCACCATCTCGGCCATGTCCCTTAACTGCTCTGGGCTTCAATTTCTTCATTTGTAAAATATGACGGCACCAAGGATAATCACTAAGATTCCTTCCAGCTCTGAGAATCATGAGTAACAACGAACAAGCATCACCTCTTGGTTGAAAGGCTGAGGGATTTCTTGAGGTGAGAACCATTCGCCCAAATCCACCAATAATCACTCAGGGAGCAAGAAGCATGCAAACCAAGCAGAACCAGGAACTTTCCAAAGGCTTTCACTGAAACACATCTCAAAGGGGAGGTTCCTTAGGGGGCTCTGCAATGTCTGGTGGGTGGCAACCTCCTGGCCATGCGCGAAAGAATGACAAGAGAGCATGTAAAGGCAGACAACCAGCAGTATGGGTGAGCAGACTGTTCAGGGTCAACACCATGGGGTCCATATGATTTTTATTTTACAAAGGATAGGCTTTCAACACACGAGAATGCAGAGAGCACTCCACAGCAAACCTCAGAGTCTGGAGATAACACTAGACTGTGGGAACGGGCAGAAAATAGATGCGCATCAGTGTGGGCAAGTGTAGACTAATGCATTGAGAAAAAGGTAATTCAAATTATCCTCATGAGGCACGGTTTGGATGGGTCACATACAATCTAGAAACACTGAGTCACTCTCGACAGTTCCCTCAAGATACTAATTCAAAGAGTTTGAAGCAGCTAAAAGCACCAACAGAAACCTTTCATTGTTTTGGGCACCATAGGAGCTAGAAAGGGCCTTAGAAACAACCCGGTTCACCTTTCTCATTTTAACTGAGACTCTGAGAGCTCGGGAAATGTCTCACGCACAGCAAATGGCCAACAAACATTAGTTTAAGGAGCATGGCCAAGAAAACATGTATTTCCAGCCATACTGCACACAGATACTATTTCATTATCTTTGGCACCAACTTCAAAACGGTAAAAAACCACAATGGAATAGAGTATTGTGGGCAATTCCTGAATCTGAAAAACCACTATAGAGTAACCAAGGCAGCAACAAGGTAAAGATAAGCTTTAAAACTTGACTTCCTTGGGGCGCCTGGGTGGCGCAGTCGGTTAAGCGTCCGACTTCAGCCAGGTCACGATCTCGCGGTCCGGGAGTTCGAGCCCTGCGTCAGGCTCTGGGCTGATGGCTTGGAGCCTGGAGCCTGTTTCCAATTCTGTGTCTCCCTCTCTCTCTGCCCCTCCCCCGTTCATGCTCTGTCTCTCTCTGTCCCAAAAATAAACGTTAAAAAAAAAAAAAAAAACTTGACTTCCTTAATCAGGAATCTTGAATATTGCAGGCTAATATACGATAAAAAGGTATGAAAGGAGGTCAATTAGAAGTAGGGTGAATTTGAACTTTCTCACCAAATCCTTTAGCACTAGGATTGAAGAGCGATTCTGGATGTTTGAAGAAGGAACTTTAGAAGTGGAGAAGGTGAGCACTAGTTTTACAAAGTAAAGGCAGATAAGCCTTTCTGTACATCTGAGACCACACCAGATGAAAACACAGACAACAAAATTGAAGAAAGGGTAAGAATAAATTCATGGGCGATAAATCCACAATGGGTCCTCGAGACCAGGTTCAAGTATGTGGGCCGTGCCTAACCCCTGAGCTTCCATCCTGAAGGCAAACCACATTCTCTTACAAAACGTCCCTTAGGGATAATAAGGGGGCGGGGAGGGTGCGGTGTCAGAGCACTGGGTTGAATGGGCCACATAAAACAGTCCGACTTACCTGTCGGATGAGATGCAACTGCCAGGAGCACCACACTGAAAAAAGAAACAGCAGAGCAGTGAAGAAGTCTTTCCCAGCACTGAAAAATCACAACGTACATTTCCACCCATTCTACTTGGAAAGAGTGAAATTAGCCTAAATGCAAATTATCTGCACTGAATGGTCTCATTCTGCCTAAATCCAACTTGTCAGTGAGAGGGTGAGAATCTCCCAAGATGCCTCAGATTTTGACAAGAGGGTTGAACGTACCCCGTGACGGACGGAGGATCTATGCCCCACTCTGAGGTCATCCATGCCACCAAGAATTATCACACTCACCTAATCTTCCAAGAATATTTGTAAACTAAACAAAGCAAACTGTGAATTACAAATAGGCTGCAATCTAAAAAAATAGCTGTTGGGTGTGAGCTGAATCTACTTTTGCCACAAAATTAAATTTGTAGAGGGTAAGTTAAATTCCCAGGGGGCACCTGGCTGGCTCAGTCGGTAGAGCACGTGACTCTTAATCTCGGGGTCATGAGTTCAAGTTTCACGTTGGACATGGAGTCTACTTAAAAAAGACTTTCCAGGAGAGCGCCTGGGTGGTTCAGTGGGTTAAGCATCCGACTTCAGCTCAGGTCATGATCTCGTGGCTCATGAGTTCAAGCCTTGCGTTGGGCTCTACGCTGGTGGTGTGGACCCTGCTTGGGATTCTCTCTGTCTCTGCCTCTCCCCTGCTTGTGCTCTCTCTCTCTTTCTCTCTCAAAATAAATAAGCTTACATTTTTTTTTTTTTTTAAAGGGAGATCAAACCAGTTGTTGGCTCTGTCAGGCAGAGCTTCTGGCTGACAGACCAGCACAGCTGCCTTAGGGATCTGAAGGATCCCAGTTCTCTGGGTGCTGATGGCCTCAGTGTCCAGTGCCCACAGGAAACTGAACGGCAGCCCTCGTTCTGATTCACATATCTTCATCACTTGTACTGAAATCCTTGGAAACAGAATCGTGGCTTCTTCAGTGGGGTGCGGGGCAGGCCCAGCCAGGAAGCCTTTGGCACCAGGCTCACAGGCAATGAGTGTCCTTACTGGAGGGGAAGGAGCTGGGCTGACAGAAGAATGAGTCAGGGGTCACAGAGGCTCACTTTTCCATCCCCTTATTCCTTTGCCACTCGAGCAGACTATAATAAGTTCTGGGGAGAAAAAGAACTGCCAGCGTGTTCTGATGTCATGGAAACATTTTAAACATCAAGAGCCTTCTGCATTTTCAGAAGAATCTCTTGAAAAAGGCTGCTGGTATGTCTGGGCAGAGTGGAACTAATGACTGTTTTCAGCAGAGTACAAAAGAGGCCTATAGCCATGCTTGGAGTGGATCCTTTCAAAAACGGCATTTTAATAAACTGATATTTATGAGCTTTATCTGCAGATGGAGAGTACAGCTCATGTTGAACGTTTTAAGATGAACTTCCTGCAGAAATCAGCATGACCAAATGCTGAGAGGCACATCCCCAGCCCGGGTCATCTTCCCAAGCATGGCTGCATTCGTGCAAACTTGGGCTCTCCATGGCAGAGCTCATGCTCCTTCTCAGCTAGGTCCCAGTCAGCGACCACTAACCCCCAAAAACACTAGGCAGCTGTTCTATTTAGCTGACAGAGCCCTATTCTTTGCTTGGCTTTCGCCAATGGTATATGAACAACAGTCCATATACCATATTTAAATATTATAAATCAAGCTTCAAACTTAATTCTATCTTAATAAATAAATATACCTTCAAAACAACCTGGAAGCCTGGATTAGAACTCAGAATTCTTGGAGTCCTTAGAGCTTCATATCAGAATGTGGTCGCATGGACAGATCCAGCCTCCGGCTCCTGGCTCCCAGTGAGCCCCCTTCTCTTTCCACCCCAGGCTCCTTCCTGCACACTGAGGCCTCACACGCTTGTGTGTGGACACATCAGCCTGCAAATCCACCCTCCATGCACACCCTCCTCCCCCACTAACAGCCTGGTTTTGGACACTTCTTGGGTCTAGGAAAGAGTTGGGAAGACAGACCCAAGGAGGCCTTGGAATCAAGCTCGGGACCAATTGAGCAGGGAATTCTAGATCCCAGGCTAGAAAGGATGGTATGGGCCCTGGGAAGAAATGTCCCCTTAGCCTTACAGACTCCATAAGCCATGGGAAGAAGCATGGCCTTCTGAAGTACGGAGCCAGACAGAGGTCCCTCTTGCCTAGTCTACGGACAGAACTATGATTTGGTCTCCTCGACTTTAAGTCATCTCACAAATTATTTAGCTTGCCTTTCTGGTAGGCATATCGGCTCAGAATCAAAATATTGGAAAATAAAAATCCATTAGCGCCAGAAAGACATGAGTTGTTCTTTGAAAATGTAAATTATATTTTACCTGAACATGTAGTTTAAGTACTGCTGGTCAATGTCACTAAGGAATGAGAAAAAAGAAAAAAAAAGATAAAACATGTGAAATAGTAGAAGTGTTTTACATACACAAAATAGTCACCTTCTACTAATAAATTATATCTATGGTTAAGTTTCTACATTTAAAAATTGTCAATAAATGGTATAACAAGTATACCAAACGAGTATATTCAAAATTAGTTCCTGGCTCATTTAAAAAAAAAATGTTTTAATGTTTATTTATTTTTGAGAGAGAGAGAGAGAGAGAGAGAGAGACAGAGTGTGAGTGGGGGAGGGTCAGAGAAAGACACACACACACACAGAATCAGAAGTAGGCTCCAGGCTCTGAGCTGTCAGCACAGAGCCCAATGAGGGGCTCAAACTCAAGGACCTCGAGATCATGATCTGAACAGAAGTCGTACACTTAACCGACTGAGCCACCCAGGCGCCCCTGGCTCATTTTTAAAACACGTTTCCTAGTTTGGTGCTATCACACACATGTTCACCTGTGGCAGATTATCTTCTACATGTATTTTGCCTCCTTAAAAAGGAATGTCAAGTCTCAGGCCACTGGACTGGCTCCTGGGGCTGCCATATTTGACCAGTAAAAATATAGGACACCCAAATAAATCTGAATCTCAGATAAAGAATCATGTTTAAGTATGCTCCAAATATTGCCTGGGACATAGCTACACTAAAAAAAGGATCACTACTTATCTGAAATTCAAATTTAACTGGGCATTCTGTATTTTATCTGGCAACTCCACTGGCTTCTTGCTGCAGAAACACTTCATTAAAAGAAGGAAAGGTGCTCTAGGGACCCAAGTCACAGCCTCCGAGTATAACCCTCTCCCAGGGGTCCTTCCCTTCAGGCCCACCAGCGGGCCCTGAAACCGAGAGGCCAGTGAGGCCAGTCTAGGGCCTCTGACCTCCCAGCTGCAGCCCAACTCACACCGGGACTCCCGTCTCTTCCATTTACATTTGCCAAGGCTGGTATGTTGACTGCCCACAATAGAGGCTTCATTTTACCCCAGAACAGACTGGGGAATTTCTGGGTCTAAACAAAGTCAAGTTAGGAAGGGGCTGAGGAAACCAGAAAAAAGAGTTGGTCTCTGAGTTGGAAGAAGTTAACTAGGGCCCAAAGCAGTGAGTCACACAATTGTTATAAAAATGTCATCTGAACGCTGCCTCTGAAGGGAGAGGGTAGAGGACCCCCTGCTCTTCAAACATCATTGGTACGATCAGGTGCTGGTGGACCCCGCCTGGAACAGCCCAACAGCAGGACAAATGGCTTTGGGGGCCCCAGGCTGCTGTGCCCTGACCACAACCCAGACTTGCAGAGTTTCTGGCTGAACAGAACAAGCTCACGACACTATGGGCCTCACCTCTTTGCTTTAACCAAACAAGAACTCACCACACTTTAAAAGTTTACCTTAGGGCACCTGAGTGGCTCAGTTGGTTAAGCATCTGATTTTGGCTCAGGTCATGATCTCACGGTTCATGAGTTTGAGCCCCACATCGAGCTCTGTAGAGCCTGCTTCAGAATTTATGTCTCCCCCTCTCTCTGGCCCTCCACAGCTCACACTCTGTCTCTATCTCTCTCAAAAATAAATAAGCATTAAAAAAAAATAAATGAATTAATTAAATTTTACTTTAGCGTTGCCTGGGTGGTGCAATCAGTTGAGTGTCCGATTCTTGATTTCAGCTCAGGTCATGATCTCACAGCTTGTGGGTTCCGACCCCCTTGGGGCTCTGTGCTGACAGTGTGGGAGCCTGCTTGGGATTCTGCCTCCCTTGCTCTCTGCCCCTCCCCTGCTTGCTCTCTATCTCTCTCTCAAAAAAATAAAATAAACTTTAAAAAAATTTTAAAGTTTACCTTAACGCATTGGGTTTCCAGGACTTCTGCAATATCTTATAAGCCCCTGAAAACGAAGCAATGGGTGTTACTGGCACAGGGCATTCTGCATAAAGGGCTGCAGGCAATTCCAGGGAAGCATGAAAACCCCATGGACAAGGGCCACCCTTCCCACGAGGGACATCCACAGCCAACAGGGGGCGACAACAACACTGGAGGGCTCCAGGATGTGAAAGCCACAATCCCTGTGATAAAAGTTCAGTACCGAAGAGTGCTGGGCCAGGAAGGCTTGAGATCAGCAGAAGGAGACAATTAACAGGAAGCTTTCGGCTTCCTTTGCAGGGTGCCCAGGAGAAAGAAACACTGGATCTCTGAACTGTGTGTAACAAAGTCAGGGCACTGCTTTCCCTCCACGACAGCAGACAGGAAACACTGAGCGTATGATTTGAAATAAAGTCAGACAGGCTTTTTATTTCCCTCCCTTGCTTTTCTTCGGGTATACTGCTGAAAGAGGGTGTTTCTGACCCAAACTTCTGGATCTCCCTCACCACTTTTTGAGAACACCAACCGGCATGTCGCAAGTAGACTTGAGCAAGTGGGGCCCAAGCCATGGTGAGTTAATTAATGTTTGTCGAGAAAAAGAGGAGACTATATCAGAAATGAAAATATTTGAAGAAAACTCCAAAACAGGAAAATCAGATCAGAAAATGCCCATGTAATTTTAATCCTGACACCTGGTCTTTTTTTTAATTTTTATTTTTAATATAATTTATTGTCAAATTGGCGAACATACATACAGTGTGTAAAGTGTGCTCGTGGTTTTGGGGGTAGATTCCCATGGACACCTGGTCTTTAATCTTCCTATTGCTCAGAGTCACTGAAAAGTGGACATATATGATAAGGTCAAAATAATAAGCCTCAATTATTAAGTAAGCATTCTTTTAAAACTTACCTACACAGAATAAGTGAATTACAGCCCAGAAATATCCATCTGGATCAAACTGTAACACAGGATTAAAAAAAAAAAAAAAGCGGCTGTAAGTATAGACAAACAGGATCCAGCATAGCACTTGGAAACCCTAAATAACGGATGCACAGTGCCAAGCAAGGGTTCCACAACAGGACTCTCGGGGTCTTGGGCCAGTCTGTCCTCATTTCTCAGCTGGTTGCTTACAAAATCTTCCTAACAGGGCTCTTTGTCTCCAACACCCCTTGCCCCATTCTCCACACTGTCCTCACACTGTCTCTAAAAGGCTAATCCAATGGTGTTGCCTATGGCTTAAAATCATTCACCAGTCCCCCAGGGACTTTAGGATTAACTTCAAACTCATGACACCCAAGGATCTCTCTGACAAGCCCATTCCTATCTACTGTACCTCCAGGGAAAGAATTTGTACTTCCCCAAGCATGAATGCTCCCCCTCCACCAACTTGGGGGGGCACTCCCTCTCTTCTTCCCTTCCTTATTTTTCTCCACAGAAGCTTATCTCATCTGACATGCTCTATTTCACTTGTCACCTGTCTCTTTCTCTACCATCCACTAGACTGTAAATTCCCACAGGGCAGGAATTGGCACAGAGGCATGCACATAAGATGTGCTCACTAAATTTGAATCACAGAATACTCAGGACAGCTCCAGGACTGTGCCCACACCTGCTTTGTTCTCCACCCAACTCCTCCTCACCCTTCAAGATTTTGGTCCGATAGCAGAGCAGGGCTATCATACCAGATACATCTGGTATCAATTCTAAAATCCCCACTTATTCATTAGCTGGGGACCTTTGGGGCCTCATTATTCTTTTCTTTTTAAAATATTTATTTATTTTTGAGAAAAAGAGAGCATAAGTGGGGAGGGGAAGAGAGAGAGGAAGACAGAGAATCCCAAGCAGGCTCCTCACTGTCAGCACAGAGCCCAACGCGGGGTGTGAACTCACAAACTGTGAGATCATGACCCAAGTCAAAATCAAGAGCTGAACGCTCAACTGACTGAGCCACCCAGGTGTCCTGGGGCCTCATTATTCTTTAGCTCTGTAGCGGAGATAATAATAGTCCCTTTCCTCATAACACTGTGAGATTTTAAATAAAATAAGACTTGTAAAACATTGGCACAGAGCCTGGCACATAGTTAGCTCCCTATAATTGTTAGCTATTCCTCCTTTCTGGGTCCCTGAGTCTTCTTAGGTGCCTCACAACATCCCATATCTCCCCAGGACAGAGCTCTGGCCTCCCTGTTGTAATTATCTGTTTATTATCTGTCCCCCTCCCCTTCGCTCTGTCTAGACTCTGCCTGGATGAGGACAATTCTTCTTTGTGTCCCCAGAGCCTGGCTCAATGCCTGACACTTGATGGGGACTTAATAATTGCTGAGGGAGAAAAGAAAGAAAAGAGACCCACTAATGAGATGACAGTACTGGGGGGTAGAGGTGGGTCCTCAGTGCCTAATAAAGAAAAACTCAGGATAACAAAGTGAAAATCACTCTACAGATGAGGCCCTTGGCTGAGGGGGAAAATCAACTTTGCCTCAATGCATGAGGCTAAGGCAACTTGGGCACTGGCTTGTGGGTCCTCCAAGCACTTACAGAGGGCAGACTGCACCCACCACAGCACCCACAGGCCAGAGCCCCGCTGCATTGCCACAGCCTTGGGGAGAAGGCAATAGCCTGAGGAAAAGATGTTAACCTGGCCAAGAGGTACCCGGCCCGGAGCTTTGAAATGCATTTGTACAGACTAGGGTTCTTCTGATTCTAGAAGGACTAGAAAGTTCTGCTCATACATGCAGGCTTCAGAGAGTAAAAGACACTTGGAAGGCAAAATGAATGCACTTGAACTGACCTGGGAGTCGTTGAAGGGGAGGCATCCTGCAGCAGCCAGGAGGAAGAGGGCACTGTGCAAAGGGAGATAAAACAGGCAGCTTCACTTTTCAACATCAAAGTGTTTCCCAGAGACCGTGGAGATTGAAACACATCGAGTGGAGCACAGATGAGGCCAAGACCCTGCGAGACCAAGCCCTGTTCCCCCATCCCTCCTCTGAGAACCCCAGTAGGTAGTTGTCAACCATGTGCTCCACTGGTGACCAGACAGTTTCTTCCCTGGTGCTCAGCTGGCCTTTCCCCAGACACAGGCATTTGTAAAACCACAGCTGGCTCACTGGAGAAAAACAGGATGCCGGTGAAATAGATAATAAAAGGAGATTTTTTTCAAACTGCAGATGCCCAAAAATACACTAGTGGAAAACTGGGCAATCAGGCTGTAGTTATAGCACTTGGGCAAAAGAAAGCACATTAAAACCTTGGGTGCAGCACCTTCGCCAAGTGATCAAACTTAACATGTCCAATGAGAGGGCAGATGTACATCATGTGCCTCCTGATACGAAATCCTGAAAGGACCCAACGTCACTCAGACGGCATTCCTGCCAAATATGCATAACCCACCCCGCATGGCCGGCTGGACCGAGGCAGGGGAACCGGTACAGAGGACTCCTCAGAGCTGGGACCTCACAACCCTGGGAAGGTCAGGATGACAGGGAACATCCTGAGTCACAGGAAGGTCCTCCACTCCAGCCCATCCCCATCCTAAAGCCTTGCCAACTCTTAAGAAGGCACACAAATGGCTTCAAGAAGACTCCAAGGCACCAGATTACCAAGGCACTCAGAGGCAAAGGGTGTGGTGAGTGGAGGGAGGCTGTCGGAAGGGTTTCTGGGACCACATAGGATGAGGCAGGTGGAAGGAGAAGAGAACTCTAATGGACTGGGTGTCTACCTATAGTAGAAGACTTTATAGAATATAGGATCCTTCCCCATCCACAGGCAGTGAGTGTTAAACAGCCCTTGGGGCTGAGAGAAGATGGGGGCCAGCCAGGTGTGAGACAGCACCTGGTTTTCCCACCAAACCGGGCCTTGAGCAATACCTTAATATATCAGGTATTAGTGGGTTTTAATGCCTCTCTTTAACACCTGCTAATCTTTTAAACAAGAGAATGAGTCCTGACAGTGTTGTTGTTATTTTTTTTCCAAGTAGCAGCCTGTAATAAAAGCAAAACAAAAAGTCCTAAATCCGTGTGTCTGTTAGTTTCCTATCTTCAAGAATGAGCTTCGTGGCTATTGTAGAGGAAGCCGGAAGCAGCTAGAGAACAAGGCAGTCAGCACACTGGAGGCACAGGGACCGCCTGAGGGTCCAGCCCGGTTCGTGTTCCAGCCGAGGCGATGAGGCACAGAGGGCTGTGAAGTCTGCCCTGAGTCACTTTGCCGTGGCCCAAGAGGACGACTCAGATCCCTGACCTTGCAGCCAGCACTTTTCCACCACGGGAATCATAAAAACCCATTAAGTTGCAAACAAATATTTTTCAAATTTTAAGTCATTCCCATGTTTTCCATTTTACTTCTCCCATCAGCAGCGCACAACTCTTAGTGAAGGTTTGGGCGACAGCAGCTGAAATCTAGCACACGTTATTTTCCCCTTCGGAACAGAATATTCAGGGGAAAATACACAAAGAGAGAAAGAGTAAAATTTAGAATAAGACACAAAATAGGGATATATAAGCATATATAATAAATTCTGTCCACTCTCAAATAGGAATCTGCCAACAGTTTATCATCAACAGTTAAAATTAGGTTAAATCTTCTATTTTAGAGGGCTGTGGGTTTTTGGGGTTTTTTAAACTTACCTACAGATCTTTGCAGGAGAAGTTTTCTGTATGAAAATAAAGAGACTTATAGTTACTATTTAAAAATTCTTTTTCCCCTTAAAAGAAAATATTTTATTTTTAATTGTTTTTAAGGTTTATTCATTATTGAAGACAGATAGAGATTGAGCATGAGTGCGGGAGGGGCAGAGAGCAAGGAGACACAGAATCCGAAGCGGGCTCCAGGCCCTGAGCTGTCAGCATAGAGCCCGACATGGGGCTCAAACCCATGAACCACGAGATTATGACCTGAGCCAAAGTTGGACGCTTAACTGACTAAGCCACCCAGGCGCCCCTAAAAGGAAATATTTAGATCCAGAGGCAAATAAGTTTTGAGTAAGCTTATCGGGGCCTTAAGCATTTGCTGCACCTCAGTATTTCTTGGGGCTTTTTCTGCTTGGACCACATGAAGAATGACTCAGAGGTCCAGAGTTGAATCATCTGGGCAAAGCACTCTGGGTGTGCAGTTTTACTACCCTCACCACTGGAATTAAACCCAAAACCCCAAAATGATGCCAGGGCTAAGCCTTCAAATATCTTACACACCAAGAAAAAAGAGAGAAATTGATGTGACCTGTGTAAGAAGAGAAATTAAGCTCTTGTTCAACTTCTGTTCCAATCTATCTCCTTATATTTTCCTTTCATTAATCTGGCTCTGACTCTGGGCAGTGTTATAAATCCTCGGGGATGATGTATAAGTGAAGAAACATGAAAATGGAGAAAGAACAGTTAACTCCCCCCACCGCCCCCAAAAAGAGAGAAAGGGCAGACTGGGGAAATTGGCATTTAAAGCTCTCTGAAATTAGGAAATTCTAATGCAGACTCTACCTTTAGCCTCTCCTTTTTATTAGTCATCTAAAGGGAATTAGTCCTTTGCACTCAGGAAAAAAGTTCTAGCAAGGAAAAGCACAGATTTTTCTACATTTGATAGAGGAAATGACAGATTAATTCTGGTCATTTCAAAAGGATTACTTTGCTAGTTGAGGACAAACTGTAGTTTTTATTACTCTAGTTCAGGGAAAGTGAAGTATGAACATATTGTTTAAAAATGAAGCACTCGGGGTGCCTGGGTGGCTCAGTCAGTTAAGCATCCAACTTCGGCTCAGGGCATGATCTCACAATTCATGAGTTTGAGCCCCACATCGGGCTCTCCGCTGTCAGCACAGAGCCTGCTTCAGATTCTCTGACCCCTTCCCCTTTGCCCCTCCCCAACTTGTGTTTTTTTCTCTCTGTGTTTCTCTCTTCCTCTCCCTCAAGAATAAATAAACATTTTTTTAAAAGTCTGTTAAAATTAGGGGCGCCTGGGTGGCGCAGTCGGTTAAGCGTCCGACTTCAGCCAGGTCACGATCTCGCGGTCCGTGAGTTCGAGCCCCGCATCAGGCTCTGGGCTGATGGCTCAGAGCCTGGAGCCTGTTTCCGATTCTGTGTCTCCCTCTCTCTCTGACCCTCCCCCGTTCATGCTCTGTCTCTCTCTGTCCCAAAAAAATAAATAAACGTTGAAAAAAAAAAAAAAGTCTGTTAAAATTAAAGCACTCAAAAGTACAAACTTCCAGTTATAAAAGAAATAAGTCTTGGGGATGTAACGTACAACATGGTGACCATAGTTACTAATACCGTATCTTAGATCTGAAAGTTGCTAAGAGAGTAGATCCTGAAAGTACTCATCACAAGAAAAAAAATTTTATAACTACCTATGGTGATGCATGTTAACTAGACTTATTGTGATCATTTTGCAATACATACAAATATCCAGCCGGTATATTGTACACCTGAAACTAATATAATGTTATATGTCAATTATATCTCAATTTTTTTTTTTTAACGTGAACCACTGACAAGGAAACATGTTTTTCTATGAAGGCTATCTTCAGTTTTCATGCATTACTAAATAATCCAGTTTGTACTGTTTTAATAAATAGATCTTGTTTGTATGCAAAGGAGTGGCTTGCATCTGTGTGCCGAACCTGCCTCAGCTGGCCACGCCAACCTTGACTCTACTGCCACCTGGTGGGGACACTTATCCCTTCAGTAGGGAAATGTGTCATTAAAAGAACCAAATGTAATCAACATCTCAACAGTTTGGCAGGAAAGTAGCAATAAGACAAAAAGCACGTCCCAGCTCTTCCATGAATAGTAAACACGTTCACCCAGCAAGTGTCTGTCTAGGGGCTTCTCACACAGGGCAGCAAATCAATACAGTGCTTGAAACAGTTCACCCAGGGGCGCCTGGGTGGCGCAGTTGGTTAAGCGTCCAACTTCAGCCAGGTCACGATCTCACGGTACATGAGTTCGAGCCCCACATCAGGCTCTGGGCTGATGGCTCAGAGCCTGGAGCCTGTTTCCGATTCTGTGTCTCCCTCTCTCTCTGCCCCTCCCCCATTCATGCTCTGTCTCTCTCTGTCCAAAAATAAATAAACGTTGAAAAAAATTAAAAAAAAAAAAAAAACAGTTCACCCATTTCTCAGGAGAGAGACTGCTTGTTTTATTTTATTTTAAACATGTCTTGGGGCACCTGGATGGCTCAGGCAGTTAAATGTCTGACTTTGGCTCAGGTCATGATCTCGTGGTTCTGTGAATTAGAGCCCCACATCAGGCTCTGCGCTGACAACGTGGGGCCTGCCTCAGATCTCCTGTCTCCCTCTGTCTCTACCCCTTCTCCACTCATGTGTGCTCTCTCTCTCAAAAATAAACATTAAAAAAATTTTTTAATAAATAAACACCTCTGGCCAGAGGAGCCAGAACCTGAGATATGGATATTAAAATAAGCAATAAATGCATTATTGAGCCCCGTCTCCTAGGGCTCCAAAAACAACTGAGGAGTTGATGTCAGGGTGTTCATCTTCTGAGGCTCCTCAGTCCCAAAGTCACCCGGTGATAAGTCCTCGTGATACCTCAGTGTTCTGAATGGGTCAGTATAACTTCTCAAAAGGCATACCACCAAAAATAACAATAAATAGCTAACATAACCGGGGGTCAGCTAAATTACCATGAGGGCTACCTACTTTGGGCCGGTGTTGTTCTAAGCCCTCTACAGCTATTGACTTATTTCATTTTGGGTTAATTAAGTCTCAGGTTATATGTTACAGATGCGGACACCAAGGCACTGAGAAATTAGCTAACTTGTCCAAGGTCACAGGGTTTGGGTTTGGTGATCTAGCTCCAGAGGCTGACCTTTTGTGATGCTATTCTGCCACAGCCAGGCTGCCAGTCCTGCGGTGGCACCTCACCGGCCCTTTCAAACCACTACCTTCATTTGCTGCTCCCTCTGCCTGACTGGAGTGCCCTTTCTCCCTGCACTTTGAAAATTCCTACCATCTGTGTGACTGGGTTCAAATCTCGCCCCTGACCCTTCCAAACAGACTTACCAGTGGTCACCTCTGGTCCCTCCACACCCGTTTCAGCCCATATGACATTCTATGGGCATCACAGAGTGTGTTTACATGTTGGTTCTTCCATTTAGCTGAGTTCTGTGAGGGTGACCAATGTGTCCGCTATACCTCCATAGCCAAATGTTTGATATAGAGTATATACTTAATAAGTGTTGAACAACCAAAAGAATGAGTAGCAATATTGTAATATTCAACTGTGACAACTATATCTGCAAGGTAGCAAGACTATTTCCACAAACCACACGTTACCTTATAAAAGTCAAGCTGTGTGTGTGTGTTTGCGCATGCATGCACAAAAAAACAGGGATGATGACAATGAACCACAGCTCCAGATGGAGTATATTCTCATAACCTGGGAACAAGGTCATGAGGAGGTCAACCTTCCTTTCCAGACTTGAGTCTGGTGAAACCTGACACAGAATGGACAAAAGAGGCCTCAGTGTGAGTCATAGGTTAAGTCTAAGAGGTGTCATATACAGCTGTGTTCCTGGTAATATCTGGTCACTTTGTTGAGGCTCCAGGCTAAATGATCAGGAAAGTGAATCATATTGAGAAAATATCACGGCAATACTCATCACAGAGCAGCTTTTAATGCCAACCTACTAGAAATCACCTACAAGTTTACACACAGATACTTGCCAACACATCATGTTCCATGTAAGTAGAATGAGGACACAAACAGAGACTCCCGACAATTGATCAGGAAAATAGGATAGTATATCATTTATGTAAGTATGTCTATATATGTGCCTAGAAAAAAAGTCTGAAAGAATAGAGTAGTATCCTCTGTGAGGTAGGATCACAGTTGATTTCTGGGACATTTTTCCTCTGCATGTTCTACAATTCATTATAGTTTATTCCGTTGATAAAGGAAATAAAGGTTTTAAAAATATTTTTTAATGTTTATTTATTTTGAGAGAGAGAATGTGTGTGTGCAAGCAGAGAAGGGGCAGAGAGAGAGGAAGAGAGAGAATCCCAAGTAGGCTACGTGCTGTCAGCACAGAGATCGACATGGGGCTCAATCTCACAAACCACGAGATCATGACCTGAGCCCAAATCAAGAGTTGTACACTTAACCAAATGAGCCACCCAGGAGCCCCAAAATAAAGGTTTTTTTTAAAAATAACTAAATATGTATGTAATCCATGCAATTGTTTCCTAATTTGCCCTGACAAGAAATGATGTTGTTTATAAAGAAAACAATCAAGGGGCGCCTGGGTGGCTCAGTTGGTTGAGTGTCCGACTTCAGCTCAGGTCACGATCTCACGGTTCATGAGTTCGAGCCCCGCATCAGGTTCTGGGCTGATGGCTCAGAGCCTGGAGCCTGCTTCCGATTCTGTGTCTCCCTCTCTCTCTCTGCCCCTCCCCCATTCATGCTCTGTCTCTCTCTGTCTCAAAAATAAATAAACATTAAAAAAAAAATTAAAAAAAAAAAAAAGAAAATCAATAAACCTAAAAGACAAGCTACTGAATGGAGGAAGATATTTGCAAATGACATATGTGATACAGGAGTAGTATCTAAAATATATAAAGAACTTATATAACTCAACACCTAAGAAACAAACAATCCAATTAAAAATGGGCAGAAGACATGCACAGACATTTCTCCAAAGAAGACATCCAGATGGCCAACAGACACATGAAAAGATGCTCAACATTGCTCATCATCAGGGAAATGCAAATCAAAACTACAATGAGATATCAGCTCACACTAGTCAGAATGACTAAAATCAACAACACAAGAAACAACAAGTGTTGACGAGGATGTGGAGAAAAAGAAGCTCTCATGCACTGCCGGTGGGAATGCAAACTGGTGCAGCCACTATGGAAAACAATACGGAGGTTCCTCAAAAAGTTAAAGATAGAATTATTCTATGATCCAGTAATTTCACCAGTGGGTATTTACCCAAAGAATACAAAAACACTAACTTGAAAAGATATATGCACCCCTATGTTTATTGCAGCACTATTTACAATAGCCAAATTATAGAAGCAACCTAAGTGTCCCAACAGATGAATGTATAAAGAAGATGTGGCATATTGAGGCACCTGGGTGGCTCAGTTGGTTAAACATCCAACTCTTGGTTTCGGCTCAGGTCATGATCTCACAGTTTGTGGGTTCAAACCCCGAGTTGGGTTCTGCGCTGACAGTGCAGAGCCTATTTGGGATTCTCTCTCTCCCTCTCTCTCTACTCCTACCCAATTCATGTTCTCTCTGTCTCAAAATAAATAAACTTAAAAAAATTTATTAATGTTTATTTATTTTGAGAGAGAGAGAGAGAGAATGAGCAGGGTAAGGGCAGAACACCAGGGAGACACAGAATCCAAAGCAGGCTCCAGGCTCTGGGCTGTCAGCACAGAGCCCGATGCAGGGCTCGAACTCACAAGCCATGAGACCATGACCTGAGCCAAAGTCGGATTCTCAACCGACTAAGCCACCCAGGTGCCCCTGAAAATAAATAAACTTTAAAAAAGAATTAAAGAAGATGTGGCATATACATATACAATGAAATATTATTCAGCCATAAAAAAGAATGCAATCTGTCCATTTGCAACAACATGGATGGACCTAGAGGGTATAATCTAAGTGCAGTCAGTCAGTCAGAGAAAGACAAACACCATATGATTTCACTCATATGTGGAAGTTAAGAAATAAAACAAACAAACATTAAAAAAAAAAAGAGGTAAAGCAAAAAACAGACTCTTAACTATAGAGAACAAACAGATGGTTACCAGAGGGGATGTGGGTGGAGGAATGGGTGAAATGGATGAGGGGGATTAAGAGTACACTTGTGATGAGCACCGGGTGATGTATGTATGGAATTGTTGAATCACTGTATTGTACACCTGAAACTAATGTAACACTGTATGTTAACTATACTGGAATTAAATTTTTTTTTAAAAAGAAACAATGCTGTTTAGTGTTAGTGATGAAATGGAGATGAAGATTCAAAATATTTTGGCGTTTATCCAGTTTCTTCCTCTCAGCCTGGAAGTCTGGCCCCTGGTTTTTGCCTGATGGAGATACCCCTGAGGACTCTCTAACCCTGTTTCTTACGCGCAGCCTTGACTATGTGATCAGACTTGTCCACCAGGAAGAAATACCTTGTAGAAATGCCTGGATCTCTTCCCTAGACCAGATGAATCTTCATTTTCAATTCACAACAAAGGTGTCCACTTTGAAGATAAGAAGCATGAGTCAGTCTCCCAGAACCTGAGCAACTCTTGGTGAGTTTCTTGACCTCAGTGACTGGCTAGTGAATATTCAGCTTGGCAATTCTGGGGCTGGACTTCGGGGCTTTGCAGAGAACACGTGGTCCCTGCCAAGGGGGGCTCTGAGAAAGCAGGCAGAGACCCAGGGAAACTCCTACTGCGTTTCATTGAACCTCAGATGCCACTGATTGTAAAATTCCCCATTCTTTTATATACTATCAAGAAAGAAAGCATTTGACCATGGCAGGCCATTGATAGTAAAAGCGTCCCAACTATAGGTAGTGAATACTTTTTTAAAAGTTTATTTATTTTGAGAGAGAAGGTGCAAGCAGGGGATGGGGCGGGGGGGGGGGGGAGAGAGAGAGAGAGAGAGAGAGAGAGAGAGAATCCCAAGCAGGCTCCACAATGTCAGCACAGAACCCGATGCCAGGCTCAAACTCATGAACCGTGAGATCATGACCTGAGCTGACATCAAGAGTCGGACACTTAACTGACTGAGCCACCCAGGTGCTCCAGTAGTATTTTTTTAACGTGAAAAAAAAGCAGCATGTAATCGATGAAATATGGAAATTGCCAGATGGTGTGAGAGGTATAAAGTCAGAGAGAGGTGCTCACGCTCCTTGAGGTGTCAGGGAAGGCTCCAGCTGCATGCAGACCAGCCTAAGATACTGAGAGCCTCCCTCGTGAGACCTCGAGAGTCACCACAGGGTCCCCTCTCACCTCCTGCAGTCCTTTCTCCTCCATAGACAGCTGGATGAGCTTTCAACGCTGTAAATCTGATCGGTCCCTCGGGCCTTTCACACCCAACCCTCGCCGTTCACTGAGCTCAGCATAAACCCCACATTCCTAGCCCAGCCTCAAAGTCTTGTCCCGACTCCAGTCTCATCCTAAGCCACCCTCTCTTTCTTGTCAAGCTCCAGCCTCACTGGCCAAATCCCTTCCTACATCTGGCCTTTTGCATCAGATGGCTCCTCTTCCTGGGAGCCCTCCCCTTGCCCCACCTGTTGAACTCCTGTTCAGCCTTTGTCTGTGTTTAAATGTCACTTCCCTAGAGTGGCCTCTTGGGCCGTACAATCCAGCAGGTGGGTGTAATGATTTGTCTAGTGTCTTCCCTTCTCGGTTGATGCTCCGTACGAGGAGCCCAGAATGGTAGGGCCATGCCTCTTCCTCACTACTATAGACTCAGAGCCTGGCACAGTAGGCACGTATTTAGAATAAATGAGATGGTGTTGAAGAGGTTCTCTGACAGATCACAAGAAAGAAAACATCACGACATGGTCTAGGAAACATGAGAAGTTTGGTTGTGGCTGGATTTTCTAAAACCCTAGAGGTAGATGGTATCCTGGTGGTGACAAGCTTTACATGCCTCTGTGTAGGTCATGCGTAGTCCCCAAGTACATGGGGACGTGATCGGATCTGTATCAGGAGGTCACTTGCGTGCAGTGTGGAGGAAGGTGAGGGGGAGAGGCAGGGGGAGAAGCAGGGGCAGAGGCAGGGAAGGCAGCCAGGCACTACTGCACACCTGGCAGGCGATGGCAGGTGATGGCAGGCGACGGCACACACACAACGCAAAGACGGTCCAAGCCAGGTCTGCTCACCCCAGGCCCTACTTGGCTGCCCAAGGGCTTGGGAGAGCAAGATGTCATTTGGCCCCTAGCCAGATAGCCCTGAAAAACAGATGAGCATCTGACCAAGGTGACAGCAGCAGTGGGAATGGAGAGGAGGGGACAGATTCAGAAACAGGGTGTGGTGGAGGGGTGGGGGGAAGACGACCAAACCAGGACTCTAAGAACCCCTATATTTCTGACTTGGGTGGTGATGATCAGGATCATGGGATCGCCAAGTAGGAAGCAGGTTAGGAAAACAGCAGTTCCGGTTTGGTCCCTTTGCATTTCAGATGCCCGGGAAACAGCTGGGCAGACAGCTAGAGGCAGCAGGCCATGGGGATCTGAGCTCAAGAGAGAGGCCTGGGCTGGAGATGGGACACAGGAGTCACAGTGAACGGAGCGGGGGCGCTGCCATGGGTGTGGGTGAGACTATCCAGAAAGAGTGTGCATGGGAACAAAGGGCTCCTGACACAGAGCCCTGGGAGACCCTGAAGGGCAGACGAAAGAAAGGGAGAAGGAAGAGCCAGAGACCGGGGAAGAGAACCAGCAGGTCAAGGGGGCCAAGAGACTCAAGGAAAGGCAGCAGTGAACCTGATGAATGGTGTACAAGGCCAACGTAAGTCGCATAAACGCAGCCATCGGTGACTTCAGCCTGAGCAACTCCAGGGGAATGGTGGGGGCAGAAGCAGGAGCAGGTTGGGGGTGAGAGGGGCACGAGGCCATGAACAGCTCTGAACCTGACCCTTCCTCCCTCACACACTGTGCTGGGGGAGGGCAAGGACGCGGTGGGGCGGAGGCAGAGGGGTGCACAGGCAAGAGAGCGCACCGGCGTTGGCATCCAATGTTGGTTTTAGAAACACTGCCTTTCAGAGCTGGGTTAGTGTTGGTGGTGCTCCCAAGGCCCACTCCATCCTTGGTGGACTGAGAGCACTGAGTGTGTCCACTGGCTGAGGAAAGTCAGCCAGCAGAGACAGAGAGAGGTCAGTTATCTAGGATAAGGAGGTAGTCCATGGAGCTGCCCACAAGCAGCAGATGGGAATGACAGGGTGCACAGGTGTATGGAGTGGCCTTGGCCACGGGAAGGATGCCTCTCTCTCCCACACACCTGTAAGAAGTGAGCTGCCTGAATGGCCAACTAGCCTCTCTGGTTGGAAAGTTCCACATTTTTATATGAAACCATCTCAAATGGGCAGATGTTAGAAAAAAGAGCTCCCAAAAGAGGACCAAATTAAAACTGCCACTAATAACGTTAATAAATACCTACTAGGCGCCAGAAACTTTCAGAAGTACTTAACACATGTGCCTCGCTGCGTCCTCCCAACAACTGTATGAGCCAGATGTCGTTAGTGTCCCCTTTTCCCCAGTGGAGGCACAGAAAGCAAAGACACTTGCTCGAGCTGGTGTGAGGCAGAGCTGGGCTTGGGAAGAACGGGGATTTCCCCCGGGGGGGGGGGGTAAGAGCTCCCAAGAGCTCCCAATGCTCACCCTATGTGAATCTCTGCGATATGTTTCCCTATGGCCCCTGGGGTTCATTGTGGGTGGGAATAAGGACCCCCGGCCCCATTCCTCGGCCCACAGTAAATTCCTCCTCATATCCCAAGGTGCTTGCTCTGCCCAGACCTGCAGCTGAGTGCCATTCAGATCAAGCATTCCCACACATGCACAGTGAACTGAACAGATGTCAAATACACGATGCTTGAAATTAGTGATGACTGCCAGGCAGTCTTGACCACTGACAGGAAACAGATGGCAGGAAAAGGTAGACACTAATTTGGGCCATTAAAAAAAAAAAAAGTTCATCTCTGAAATTTAAAGCAAGGGAAGCGAGACTAGCATTTTGCATTATCATTTACCTCTTTCCGAAAACACTTCTGGTGCCCACAGATGATAACTTCAGCTACATTATGCAAAGTAAGAAACACAGGAATGGCCTGAAAGAAAACAGAATAATGTAATAAGCATGAAAATGTTTTCTTTGATCCCTTAATTACATAATACTTGGTTTCTGCTTAAAAATAAAGATCCGTGGGAACTTTTGGCATTCACATATATGATCCTCTCCAGCAAAAAACTCTTCTGGGTGGATTAGTGCTCTCTGTTAGAGTATTATTCTTGGCAAGGTGGATGTAGAGGCTCAACACATATTTATTAAGCACCTACTGTGTGTCACAGGAAAAACATCCCACGTACAAGGTGGATACGTGATAGGGAGACTGTCCCTATCGAGGTAAGAGCTCTGATGGAATACACAAAAAAAGCTCTGATGGAATACTCTACTTACTCAGTAGAGTGTCAGAACCCTGCCAAGAGCCAAGTGGCTGCTGAAGAGTTTCAAGGGAATGACATGATTTGATCTGTGTGTTTAGAGGAACTTGGGGTCCCAGTAGAGGACAGAAGGCAGAGATGGTTGCAAAAGTTTTGGGGTGTGGCAGACTGAAAAATGGCCCCCCAAAAGACAGTCACACCCTAATCCCTGGGACCTGTGAATGTCACCTAACATGGCAAAAAGGGGTCTTCGCAATTGTGATTAAATTAAGAATCTTGAGATGGGGAGTTTGCCCCAAATTATCTGGGTAGGCCCCAAATGCAAACACATATATTTGTAAGAGAAAGAGATTTGACACACACGGAGGAGGAGGCCGTGTGACCACAGAGGCAGAGACTGGAGTGATGGGACACAAGCTAAGAAATGCCAGCAGCCAACAGAAGCTGGAGGAGGCGAGAAGTGGATCATCCCATAGAGCCTCTGGAGGGCAGTGGGGCCCTGCTGACACACCAGGATTTCGGCACAATAACGCTGATATTCTCTACAGCTGGAGAGAACAAGTTTCTGCTGTTTTAAGCCACCTGATATGTGGTAGTTTGTTACAGGAGTCATGGGAAATTAATACAAAGAATGGCAAGATGGCGGCCTGAACTTAGCAGTGGCAGTGAAAAAGGAGAAAAGTGTTCACATTAAGGAGATATTTAGGAGACTGAACTGAGGTAAATATTTGAATGACTGGGATCAAATTTGCACCCAAAAAAAAGTGAGGGAAAGGAGAAGAGATAAAAAAAAAAACAAAAAAACAAAAAAAAAACTTAACACTCCATGGGCGCCTAGGTGGCTCAGTCAGTTGAGTTCCCAACTCTTGATTTTCAGCTCAGGTCATGATCTCATGGTTTGTGAGATGGAGCCTGTGTCACGTTCGGTGCTGACAGCACCGAGCCTGCTTAGGATTCTCTCTCTCCCTCTATGTCTCTGCCCGCTCCCTTGCTCGCGCATGCACTCAGTCTCTTTCTCTTCTCAAAATAAATAAATAAACTTAAAAAAAAAAAAAACCTTAACACTCCAGAGGGTTATTAAGGTAAACAGAGCACCCACTGCACATTTACTATTGCTGGGCTGTTTGCTAAGAATGTCAGTCTCTCCAAATCTGATGGGTAATCTTGACATGGTGAGTGGGAAGGATTAAAGGGTGTGGGATTTTGTTATTGTCTCTGTTGTTGATGACAACAATACATTGTTGATGTATTGATGTCAATATTTCTTGAAAAGTGAAAAAGATCAAGCATATACATGGGTTTTGGCATCAGAAGGGGCTAGTGGAGCAAGGCACTTATCCAAACCTTAGTTTGCTTCTCTGTATGGGGATAGCAATTTCTACGACCTGGAGCACTTGGGAGGAATGACAGAAACAAGTAGGTAAAGGATAGAGGAGTGGTTCGGGAGCACTACACAAAAGTGGTCAGTATTAACAGACAGCCCACTCTCAGCAGCCTAGACAGAGGACCCTGAGCTGGGAAACTGTTCCAGCTTAGAGGACCCACTTAAGATCACGTCACTCGCCTACTTCCAGATGGATCTGTTCTTTATCTTTTTGGAGGATATATTTTTACCTTGTTTTTAAAACTTTGTAGCTCTTCCCTATTTTAGTACTTTGTTCTAACTTGCACTGTTTTTTATTCTTTTGGAGTTCTTGCCTTACATTTTCCTGCCTTTTTAACATTTTCTACTCTTGATTTATCTTTCATTAAAAGTGCAACTCAAATTGTTTTTTCCTTTTAAAATCATACTTTATAAAAATAAATAAATGGATAATAAAATATCATACTTTATTTTAACAAATAATCCAATTATAAAATGGGCAGGAGACATGAACAGGCATTTCTCCAAAGAATACATCCAGATGGCCATCAGACACATGACAAGATGCTCAACATCACTTATCATCAGGGAAATACAAACCAAAACTACAATGGAATATCATCTCACACCTGTCAGAATGGTTAAACTCAACAACACAAGAAACAACAAATGTTGGTGAGGATGTGGAAAAAAAGGAACCCTTGTGCATTGTTGGTGGGAATGCAAACTGATGCAGCTACTATGGAAAACAGTATGGAAGTTCCTCAAAAAGTTAAAAATAGAACTACCTATGATCCAGCAATCACACTACTGGCTATTTACCCAAAGAACATTAAAACACTAATTTGAAAGAATATATGCACCCCTATGATTATTGTAGCATTATTTGCCATGGCCAAATTATGAAAGCAGCCCAAGTATCCACTGATAGATGAATGGATAAAGAAGATGTGGTGGGGGTGCCTGGGTGGCTCAGTCAGTTAAGCATCCGACTTCAGCTCAGATCATGATCTCATAGTTCGTGAGTTCAAGCCTTGCATCAAGCTCTGTGCTGACAGCTTGGAGCCTGGGCCTACTTTGGATTCTGTGTCTCCCTCTCTCTCTGACCCTCCCCCCTTCATGCTCTGTCTCTCTCTGTCTCAAAAATAAACATTAAAAAATTTTTAATTTTAAAAAGAAGATGTGGTATATATATACATATATATGTATACATATATGTAATAAGTGATGGAACATTACTCAGCCATAAAGAAGAATGAGATCTTCCCATTTGCAATGACATGAATGGACCTAGAGATTATTATGCTAAGTGAAATAAGTCAGTCACAGAAAGACAAATACCATATGATTTCACTCACATGTGGAATTTAAGAAACAAAACAAACAGGGGGGCACCTGGGTGGCACAGTTGGTTACGGGTCCAACTCTTGATTTCAGCTCAGGGTCATGATTTCACGGTAAATGAAATAGAGCCCTACATCAGGGAGGAGCCTGCTCGGGATTCTCTCTCTCTGCCCCTCCCCTGCTCACTCACTCTCTCTCATTCAAAATAAGTAAATCTTCAAAAAAAGAAAAAAACAGAAACAAAACAAAAGGGGAAAAAGAGAGAGAGAGAGATAAACCAAAAAGTAACCTCTTAATTACAGAGAACACACTGATGGTTACCAAGGGAGTGGGTGGGGGTTGGATGAAATAGGTGACAGGGGTTAAAGAGGGCACTTGTCATGATGAGCACCAGGTGATGTACGGAAGTGTTGAATCACTATATTGTACATCTGAAACGAATACAACACTGTATGTTAACCACACTGGAGTTAAAACTTTTAAAAAGGGTTTAAAAAATCATACTTGATATTTATTATTTTCTAGTTTTTCATTTATCTTTTGTGCTTCTTTTTACTCCTCTTAAATTTTTATATTTTGAATTAATATTTATTGTTTTAAGATCATTAGAGATTTTTTTTTTAACTGGCTTTATCTATTAGGCCATGTTTGGCAAACTTAGGGCCTGGCCTTCTAGTTCTCAGCTTGAGAAGATAGCAAAGAAAATCTTGGGTGGGTTACATGAAAATATGAAAGGGCAGCCTGGATACTATTTATTTAAAATTAAGACCTTTTGGGGCATCTGGGTTACTCAGTTGATGAAGCATCCAACTTCGGCTCAGGTCATGATCTCATGGTTCATGAGTTCAAGTCCTGCATTGGGCTCTCTGCTGTCCGTGCAGAGCCTGTCTTGGATCCTTTGTCCCCTCCCTCTCTGCCCCTACCTACCCTTATTGCATGTGTGCATTCTCTCTCTCTCAAAAATAAATAAACCCATAAAAAATGAAGACTTTTTTAAAAAGTCAGAACCTGACGCAGGGCTCGAACCTACAAACCTGAACCAAAGTGGGAGGCTTAACCGACTGAGCCACGCAGGTGCCCCCCAAAATGAAGACCTTTTTAAAGGACACCAGATTTAGGAACTCTAGACCTCAAGGAGGCTAATTTTCTTGATTTAATAAACCATGGATAGGTTTCTCGATCTCCCTAGACTCTGCTCTGATCACATTCTGGAAAAGGATCTATCATACACACAGAATTGATTTTCAAGTACACTAATGACAGCTACCAACAATGTGTTGGGCACAGTGCTAAGTATTTTAATTGCATTCTTTTATTTAAATCTCCTTCCCAACTGCCATGTTGGGGCCTTGGGGGCTGCTTTGGGCTCTGCTCATGTCACAGCCTCTTTGCATTTGGCCCAAAGGGCTGCGAGAATGAGAGTGAGGGCGAGGTTAGGCAGGCTGTGACCAGGAATCGCCTTCAACCTTATTTGGTGCATCTTCCGCATAAAGTGAGGAAAACACCCCCACTGCTCCATGCCCAGCATGGAGCCCAACATGGAGCCCAACATGGGCTTGAACTCATGACCCTAAAATCAAGAGCTTTGCTGAGTTCAAGAGGCAGACACTCAACCGACTGAGCTACCCAGGCGCTCCCCCCACTTTTTAAAAGTGAGATGGGTCTTAATCATGGGACTTTTGAATTCATGTAAAGAAGGTATATTCTTTTTAAAGCCCTCTATTCCGTCATGTTAAAAAACATTGGGAAAATTTGGTATCAAAGACACTCATTACACTAGATCATAGATCTAGAATACCAGATCAAACATCTGGAATGTTTGTTTCCAAATTAAAACACACACACACACACACACACACACACACACACACACACACAAACTCCTTCCAACAACTCAATTAGTGGGTGTACCTCTTGATTTATAGACAAGGAAACGAATGCTCGGAAGATGAAGAAACTTGCTGAGAGCTCACAATGAGTTCAGAGGCCAAGCCATGCCTCCTATCCAGGCTCTCTACAAAGCCCAAGCTCCTAACCTTGATGCTACAAAACCCAAATTACAGCAAGCCCCCAGTGTAACCTTCCTGGCCTTACAACTGTCCAAAGTCCAGTAGGACTGGTGTGTTCCAAATCCAACCAGTCTGCTCCCTCCAGTAAGAAAACTGATATGATCTAAAATATAGGAACTCAGGGGGACCCAGCTGGTTCATTCAGAAGAGCATGTGACTCTTGGTGTTGGGGGTTGTGAGTTCAAACCCCATGTTAGGTGTAGCGATTATTTAAAAATAAAATCTTTTAAAAATAATAAAATAAAAAATAAAATACATGAACTCAGGGTAAGCTCTATGACCTTTTTAATTTTCTTTTATTTTTTAATGTATTTACTTACTAAGAGAGGGGGAGGGGGGGGGGGGGGGCAGGGCAGAGAGAGAGGGAGAGAGAGAGAGAATCCCAAACAGGCTTCACGATGTCAACACAGAGCCCGACTTGGGGCTCAATCCCATAAATTGTGACATCATGACCTGAGCCACAACCAAGAGTTGGACACAGCTGACTGAGCCACTCAGGTGTCCCTCTTACCCTTTTTTAAAGGATAGCTTCCACTTCTACTTTAAAAAATTTAACTCTGGATTTCTCAAGCCATTTTTCTACTGAGAAGCTAGCAGGCTTTAGGAACAGTAATTGTGGGGTGCCTGGGTGGCTCAGTCGGTTGAGCATCTGACTCTTGGTTTCAGCTCAGGTCATGATCTCACAGTTCATGAGTTTGAGCCCTGCGTCAGGCTCTGTGCTGACGGTGCAGAGCCTACTTGGGATTCTCTCTCTCTCCCTCTCTCCCTCTCTGCTTTTCCCATGCACATGCTATCCTCCTCTCTCAAAATAAATAAATAACTTAAAAAAAAACCCAAACCTGTAATTGTACAATTGATGATCTCAGCCTCCATAGAGGCCTATGAAAAGCAGTTATTAACACAGTTTGCAACTTTTATTACTGATTTTCCTTGGCCTCTAATTCTGTGTACAAGTCCCAGTCTGAACTATGCTATCAGTTCAGGAGAGCCCCTAGTGACTGATTCTCTTAGAAAACCTGCCCTTTATTATCTTATGAAGTGAGGTTCAGCAGGACTTAGTTTTTGTCAAATCAGACAAAAGTTCTGAGAAATGATACTAGCAATAATAATAGCTAAGATATATTGAATGCTTATTATGTGCTAGCTGCTATTCTAACTGCTTTTGCATATTTAATTGTCATTATAACTCTACCAGCTAGATGTTATTAATACCCCCATTATGCAGATAAGAAAATGGAGGAATATATTTTGGTTCTCTTTTTTAACCTTCCTCTTAATAGTTTGAAAACCACTTTTAGCAAATCTATATACTTGCTTGCTGCTAAAGAGAACAGAAAAATAGGTAAGTTCTTCCACAATGTCAGGGGTCTAGGAATGGCCTCAACAACAAAAGGTCCTACCATCTTTCATTCAGGAAAAATGGCCAAGATGAACTACTATAAAGCCCAAATCATCATTTTTGACACAAAATGTAATTAGCCAAATTCAACTACACTGCAAGCCAATTTAGTTAGTTATCTAGGGGTACAGTTTGCAACTAATTTATTCTTAGAGTCCATTAGCTTAAAATTCAACATTTTATCCATGTACCATGGGAAATTTTTCTCTGGCTGTGAAGAGAAGTTGGTATCTATTATTTAAAATTTTTCATTATTCCCAGGGCAGCTGGGTGGCTGAGTCAGTTAAGTGTCCAACTTCGGCTCAGATCGTGATCTCATGGTTCATGGGTTTGAGCCCCACGTCAGGCTCTGTGCTGACAGCTGGGAGTCTGGAGCCTGCTTCTGATTCTGTGTCTCCCCTTCTCTCCCTGCCCCTCCCTGCTTGGGCTCTGTCTCTCTCTCTCTCAAAAATAAATAAACATTAGGGGTGCCTGGATGACTTAGTTGGTTAAGCGCCGACTTCAGCTCAGGTCAGGATCTCACTGTTCGTGAGTTCCGAGCCCGGTGTCGGGCTCTGTGATGATAGCTCGGAGCCTGGAGCCTGCTTCGGATTCTGTGTCTCCCTCTCTCTCTGCCCCTCCCCTGCTTGCGCTCTGTCTCTCAGAACAGAATAAAAGTTAAAAAATAAAAATAAAAAATAAACATTAAAAAAAGTTAAAAATATATATATTTTCTCATTATTCCCATGCTGTCCAGAGTGGAATTTTGAAGGCTTGATTGTTATTTGTTCAGGTGTTAGGACTGAGTTAGAATAGTTTTCTACGGAGAAGTTGTCCCCACCCACAGGCAGGGCCTTGGGTCACTCTGTAGACAAGGATGAGACTCCCTTTTTCACGCAGGAGCTCGGGGTCAGCTTGTTAATTTTTGTAAAAGAATGTCAATCCCATCTTCTCTTTGGGTGATTTTTAAATATGTGGGTGTGGATTTAATCTACAAGATAAAATAATTGCACCCCAGGCTTTTGCCAAAGAATGTAATTTTGAACTGTTGACTACCCAATTTTTATCAAAATCATGCATGCCAGAAACAATGTTCCTGGATGGTTGCCTACGGGCAGTCTGCAAAGGAAGCCAGATAACCAGGGTAGCAGTTTTAGCCCCAGAGAACTGCTCCTACTGAACTGTTCTATTTCATCATGCATCCTAAATACTCTAAGAATCCTAGACACTAGGCTACCACTATGTTTGTTATAAGGATGTTGTTGAAGACCCTGCCTCATTAAGTGGCCCAGTCTACCTTTTTGGAGGACACAGGACCTGAGAGTAAGGAAGCGTTGCTTTTCTTCAGCAATGACCTCACTCTTGTTTTTCTTTTAACTTTAATTTCAATATCATGGACACACAATGGTACAACAGTTTCGGGTATATGACGTAGTGATTCAACAGTTCTATACATTATACTATGCTTGCGACAGGTGTAGCAATGACCCCACTCTTATCCTACAAGCACTGAGGGTCTTGTAACTTTTTCATTTGGCCACAGAATGCTGAAAACTAAATTCAAGGCCCAACTGTATTTATTTTGTAGGATATTACAGTATGAATGTCTATGCACTAAGTCTCTCTGCAGCCTCATCTAGTTCTTCTATTATTCTCCACCTAGATTTCCTGTAAAATTCTGTTCATTAAAAAAGTCTATGTTATTTTAATTATTCTTTCAAGCCACCACACATCCTTTCTGGAAGATGGTGAGGTATTTAAAGATGTACATGCAAATGAATACATTCATAAGCTGATTTGCATGAGTTATTATTATTTCCATTAATCTTATTATTGTCATTATATGGCAAAGTCCCTAAAGGCAGAGGACCAGACTCCCCTTTTGCCAGTGTATCTCCAGTACGAGCTTGGAGGCCATCTCCGTCCTTCCTCTGTGCATCACATAAAGTAGCTGGCCTGTGTTTTAGGGGCCTTGTTGTGTGAAAAATGGACATTTTAAAGCACCAAGGTTCCTCCACCTTGGCAAGATGCCTGGGAATAAGAAAAGACCCAAGGGACAGCGGCTTGTTCCAGCTCATTCACTTGGAGACACAAATGTACAGGCCGGAACAAAGGGCAGACTGGCCTGTTTTCAGTGAATTGCTATTTTTCTCACACTTTTTACTGAAATGCATAGACATGAATGAGTTAAAACAAATATGCGTGTCCTACAGCAGCCAAAGAAATTCTGCGTTAGTCAAGTGAGAACGCGTTATCATCTCCTCCTCTTCTTATTGTCCTCAAGAAAGCCTCTAACAGAGTCGAGGGTTTTTTAAATATATTTTTAAATTGAGATAAAATGTACACATAGCATTTACCATTTTAAACCATTTTTATTTATGTATGTATTCTTTTTAATGCTTATTTATTTATTTTGAGTGTGTGTCCACGTGCGTGCGCATGTGAGCAGGGGAGGGGGGGAGAGAGAAGGAGAGAGAGAATCCCAAGTAGGCCTCACGCTGGGGCTCGATCTCACGAACCATGAGATCATGACCTCAGCCACAAATCAAGGGTCAGACACTTAACCGACTGAGCCACCCAGGTGCCCCTCATTTTAACCATTTTTAAGGTACGGTTCAGTGGCATTAAGTATATTCACACTGTTATGCAACCATCACCCCCATCCATCTCCAGAATTTTTTCAACTTGCAAAATTCAAACTTTGTATCCATTAAATACTAACTCCTCACTCTCTCTTCCCCCTGGCCCCTTGACCACTCTAAGCACGTCATAGAAGTGGAATTACACGGTATTTGTCCTTTCTTGACTGGCGCCTTTCATTTAACATGATGCCCTCAGAGTTCATCCAAGGTGCTGCCTATGTCAGAACTTCTTTCCTTCTTAAAGCTAAATAGTATTCCATTGTATGCATATTCGACATTTTGTTTATCCATTCACCCATCAAAGGACACTTGGGTTGCTTCCAACTTTTGGCTATTTTAAATAGTGCTGCTATGAACCTGGATGTCCAAATATCTGTTCAACTCCCTGCTTTCAATTTTTTTTTTTTTTTTTTTTTTTTTTTGGTGTAAACCCAGAAGTGAAATTCCTGGATCATACAGTAAGTCTATTTTTAATTTTTTGAGGGACCTCCATACTATTTTCCATAGCAGCTGCACCTGCTCACATTCTCAACAGCACTGCACAAGAGCTCCAATTTCTCCACATCCTCACCAGCACTTACTATTTTCCGGGTTTTTGATGACAGCCATCCTCGGGGGTGTGAAGTGGTATCTTGTTATGGTTTTGATTTGCATTTCCCTAATGATTAATGATGCTGAGCATCTTTCCAAGGGCCTATTAGCCATCTGTACATCTTCTTTGCAGAAATATCCTTTCAAGTCCTTTGGCCATTTTTGAATTGGGCGGTTTGGTTTTTGTTGTTGAGTTGAGGATTTTTCTCTATATTCTGGATATTAATCCCTATTGAAGGACAAAACTAAATTTGGTAATGAGGTTGATGTCCTTTATTCAAGGGAAAACAATCCTTGGATTGGGGAAGTATGGTGCCTCAGAAATAGTGGGGCACTCTTCCCAAGGGGTTCTGGGGAAGAATGAGTTTTATGAAGCATTAGAAGTGGCAACAGGGAGGGGCACCTGGGTGGCTAGGTCGGTTAAGCTTCTGATTTTGCCTCAGGTCTTGACTTCAGGGCTTGTGAGTTCCAGCCCCATGTCTGGCTCTGTGCTGACAGCTAGAGCCTGGAGTTTGCTTTCGATTCTGTGTCCCCCTCTCTCTCTCTGCCCCTTCCCTGCTCATGCTCTGTCTCTCCCTCTCTCTCTGAAAAATAAACATTAAAAATTTTGAAAAAAAAGTGTCAATAGGGAAATGGTACGATTAGCTGGGGTTGCAGATCTGACCTTATTTAGGAAGATCAAGGAACAAGGAAATAAGTATAGAACCCAGAGTTGCCGTGGTGTTTGGGGATTGGCTGTCTGGATGTACTGTGTTTCTGGTCAAGCAAAGCATTTACAGGAATGCTAAGGTTTAGTTGGTAGCACCCCAAAAAGGAGGAGCTCCGTCTTGGGCCTAGAAATTGAACTCTGTTCGGGGCGCCTGGGTGGTGCAGTCGGTTGGGCGTCCGACTTCAACCAGGTCACGATCTCGCGGTCCGTGAGTTCAAGCCCCGCGTCGGGCTCTGGGCTGATGGCTCAGAGCCTGGACCCTGTTTCTGATTCTGTGTCTCCCTCTCTCTCTGCCCCTCCCCCGTTCATGCTCTGTCTCTCTCTGTCCCAAAAAAATAAACGTTAAAAAAAAAAATTTTTTTAAAAATAAAAATAAAAAAAAAGAAATTGAACTCTGTTCAACATCTCTTATCAGATAAATGATTTGCAAGTATTTTCTCCCATTCAATGGGTTGCCTTTTTATTCTGTTGATGGTGGCCTTTGATATACCAAAGTTTTTCATTTTGATGAAGTCCAATTTGTCTATTTTTTTGTTGCCTGTGTTGTTGGTGTCATATCCAAGAAATCATTGCCAAATCCAGTGTCATAAACTCTTTCCCCTGGAGCCCTGGGTGGTTTTTTTGTTTGTTTTTTATTTGTTATTTTTTTAAGTGGGCTCCATGCCCAACACAGGGTTTGAACTCACAACCCTGAGATCAAGACCAGAGCTGAGATCAAGAGTCAGACGCTTAACTGACTGAGCCACTCAGACGCCCCTGCAGCCCTGTTTTAATAAGTCATTTTAAAAGGGTTATGGAGAACATCATCTTCAGATGGAGCAAGAAGATAAGTAAAATCCAGAGGAGGGGTTTACTATTTTGCCACCAAGCCCACGCCTTAAAAAGTAATCCTTGCAAATGGACTCTGATCAGCTCTGGTAGGAAAATAACATGAAAGAGGAGAGCTGCCTCAAATCGGCAGTAACAGGGAACATCAGGGGAAGAGTCTCCATTTTATATCAACATTTACATTCTTTTCCTTTGTGGATCCAAGTTCCTTTACGTAATATAAGAGCCAAACAAATGGGAAGGGGACCCATGGGCTCCAGTCTGCTTAACTGAGTAATTTGCTCCATCTGGGTCTAGTTATCCATGTACGTTTCCTCACCAACACCCCATCCAAGCTCCATCGCAACGTGCGGAGTGAATTTTGTGCTCATGGAAGACACATCCCAACAAGCATTTAGGGAAGGGCCAAGATCAAAGAGCTGGGTGAGAGACCAAGAGTGGTCCTGTCAAACTGCCTTAGCTCAGATTTGCAGAGTCCTTCAACTACTGACCCTGGCTTCCCCGGGGCAAGAAAACGACATGGTTTGAGCAGCCAAATCACCAACACCAGGATGGCCTCTCACTGGCAAGCTCACTAATGTATGACTTTGCACATCTGTTCTAAACACTCACCAGCACAGGCTTTGAGGCAACCCTGTCACGCTGACGAGGCTTCGGCTGGGAAATTACAATGAGAGTAATAATGACCAGTCAAGGTTGTACTGACACTCCAAAGACCAACACTCCTGCCAGCAGAACCATTATCATCGTCATCACTGTGACCTTATTCAGTGTAGGACAGCTGGAGAAACTGCCCCAATTAGCCCAAGTAGACGGGACAGCAACTACACGGTTCCTCTCTACTTACCCCAGCTCAGCCCTGATGGGCTGATC
This sequence comes from Herpailurus yagouaroundi, assembly GCF_014898765.1. Lineage (NCBI taxonomy): Eukaryota > Metazoa > Chordata > Mammalia > Carnivora > Felidae > Herpailurus > Herpailurus yagouaroundi. The sequence goes on along the minus strand of NW_024412397.1, from coordinate 48,921,548 downwards.
TCCCCTGGGTCTCCCCTGATGTGATTTAGGGAGGAAAGATGGTAAGCTTTGGAGATGACCTGTTGTGGTTGGACACGCTTGGGTTTACACCTCTGCTTTAACATTTACGAGTTGTTGACCCTGGCCAAATAATTTAGATCTCAGTTTCCTCATCTGTAAGCGGGAATAATTAAGTCTGACCTCATATGTGATGAAAAGTGGCAACGGAAAGTGCCCGGCACACGCTAACACCGAATATTCATAGTGTCTCTTCCCATGGTGAGCTGTGTGTCTTTCCCACTCCCCTTGGAGTTTCTCAAGGTCAGGAACCATATCTTCTTTGTTTTTAAGCGACCAGCCCATAGTAGACCCCCCATGAGTATGTGCTGAATGGATAAACCACAAGAATAATCCCCTTCCCTTAACTCTGTATATCATTCGGTTGTGAGGAGGAAAAACCAGTAAAGAATTTTCCCTGCTATGCCTTTACAGAATGAGTTAAACCAGCTTCCTCTGAGGAGTTGCACGTCAGAAGAACAGAGCTTCAACATCTTGTCAGATAAGGGAGATCTTTGTGGAGCAGAACTACCTGGAAAGTGTTCTGCATAACAATATACCCACGGATTTTAACTGAGCACTTACCCCAATTCCTTGTGGATTCATTACACTGACAGCTTGACAGCAGCATATTGATGCCTGTTTTCTATCTAACACAAGCTGTATGACTGCCTTGTGTTTAACCCACTCTATAAATTTGTAAGGAGCTATGTAAAAACAAAAACCTCAGAAAACAAAGAAAAGATGCCGGGTTGTTATTTCACTGAAAAACAATAATGAGTGTCTCTTTTCTGTGTTCCTCCCACTCTAATTGGGTATATTTGGGTTTTGGTTGTTTTCCTTTGCTCGAAGAGTTTGAATTTTGCAGCAGCTTCTTTTTGCCTGTTAAAGAAGGCTGTGCTCTAGCCCAATGCCACTCACAGTGCCAGTCACCCTGAAAATAAGCTCAGGCCAGAAGGTAAATCAGTGCACTGCTTTCTTTCTCAAGAAGTCTCACTATGAAAAAAAAAAGTCAGCTCAACTGAACAAGGTGTTTAGTGCCAAAGTTGATGTACATTCTAGCACAATCTCCTTATGGACAGGTGACAAAGAGCTCACAGATTGGCACCACATGTGGATCACACTTCGAGGAGCATTGTACTAGGTTATGGAACTCCTCATCTGCCTGAGAATGTACTGCACTGACCTTTACAATGGGCTTTTGAAGGATTTTAGGCCACCTAGTATCCTTATCCCTTCTTTTGGCAAAGCATCCCAATATCAAGGATCTGCCACACCCTGTCTCAGTCGATGAGATCCAGGTGGGGATACTGTAAGACCAGGGCCAGCCAAATGGTGCTCTGAGTCTCTCCAGCCACAATAAATGGAGATGATGATCCAGGGCCAACCAATTGGCATAATTCCATCTTCCTAGTTGGCTTTCAGACCTGGGAAGGGCAGTGGCCCTACTGCTGTATTCAGAGTGAATACCGGGACTCATGCAGAAACTATAAGGATGAGTCTCTTTCCATTAGACTTCAAGTTGTAAGAATGTGGGCCTGGAGTCAACAACACCCATAAGGGGAGAGCCTGGCTGTGAAATGGAGAAAAGACAGAGCAGAACTGAAAAAGAGACAGAAACTGTATTTGGAACCTCTGGATAAAGCCTTGCATGATCTACAACTTTTCAATGATATATATGATCCAGTAAATTTCCCTTTTGCTTAGAACAGTTTATGAGCTTTCTAATGTTTGCAATGAGAAGAGTCTAAATTAGGCCTGGACTACTCTCCCCTAGGCTATTCTAAAATCCATACATGTTGGCCCTAAAAAGACAAAGCTGAAAAGGCAAAAGGTCTGGAGTTAGAGGAGCTGTCTAGTTGGGACTAGAGGCAAGTTACCAAGACTTGCCACACCTGAATTCCTTCCTCTGTTAGGTGATTAACATCTGCCCCATCCATCACCTGTCAGGTGAATATGAGAATCACATAAAAAGAGAGAAAATCACTCTAGAAACATATGAAAAGGCACTGCACAAACAAAAAATATTGTTATTGCTAGCCCAATGATAGTTATGCAAACTTCAAAATTCTGGCATCCATCACTATCCAGTTCCTACAAGAAATACATTGTTCTTAAAATAAACATGGTGGGGGGTAAGGAGAGGCAAACCAAGAAACAGACTCTTAATTACAGAGAACACACGAATGGTTATAGGAGGGGAGGTGGGGGGAAGGGGGTTAAATAGGAGATGGGGATTAAGGAGGGTATTGTGATGAGCACCGGGTGTTGTATGTAAGTGTTGAGTGACTAAATTCTTCACCTGAAACTAATATTACACTGTATGCTAACTGGAATTCAAATAAAAACTTAAAGAAAGAATACATCGTTTTTATCAATACCTGTATTGTGCTCTAGGAGGGAGAGCGCCCTCTGCAGGCCAGAGGTGTAAAGCAAGGCAGCAGACTCAAAAGATGGACAGAATAGAGAAGGGGCAGCAGGAAGCCAGTCCAGATCTCAGGTTCTGGGCTGAGCACCAATGTGTGTGCTGTTGGTCATTTCTTGGGCCCACCCAGGACGTTTCTCCCCCATTGAACACAGCATCTAAATGACTCAAGCTTATGAATCATGCAAGAAAAATGATGGTTTAATTTAGAACTTAACCGCTAGTAACTCTCAACCACTATTTTGCAACTTTGGGGTTATCCTAACAATAATATTATCATGCAGGTAGGCAGATTTTGTGTCTGTTTTACTGTTTTCATATCTGAGATCTAAGGGACCAACAGAACAACAAACTGCATAAAAAGATTAAATCGTTCTGTAAATTTTGCATTTTTTCCAAAAGTCAGAGTACAATCATTTTCTGATAGATAGAAACAGTATGAGCAGTCAGGGTACAAGACAGGAAGAGGCATTACTGATTTTTAAGCCTCGTTCTGAGTCTCTGGTCAATGGAAGTATCAGTGGATTGTCTTTTGATGGAAAAATAACATTTTTATATTTTCATATAGTTAGTGTGCCTGGAAGAAGTTTGTTCTTTACAGTTCCCTCCTTTGAGAAGCTCAAATCTGGACGGGGTGGGTGACACTAGTAAAACAAGTGTCCCTACATACTGGGTGTCAACACTGTGCCAGGCACGTACATCACTCCTAAGCCCAGCACCACCCAGTCCACGACACCAGTGGGCAGGGTTACAGTTCCTCAGAAGCAAGGAGCAGGCTGAGCCCACTCTCCCTGCTCCCAAGGATGGCCTGTGCTCAGGTAGAGCAGGCTGGCCCTGTTTGTATCAGGCTCCATAAATATCACAGCTTTCTCTTCCTCGTCTCCATTGGTGCCTCTTCATCTTATAAAACAAGATAGCCCTACCCTATCATCTGGTTATCCTCAGTTCAGGGAGAGGGGGTAAAAGCCCCATGTTGTTCTCCAGTCTATGTGCACCATCACGAAAGCTGATGTCCTGTCCTCTATGGATCCAAGGCACAATAAGTTAAAAAGCAAAAGGGTAGAGGAAAGAGGAACTGTCTCCCTAAAAAATCTCTAAAACTTACCAGTTTGGATAATGCTCTGGAACCGGCATAGATTATGCCCACATACAGCACCGAAGCAGGAAGCCATGTCAAAACATCAGATCTGAAAAAAGGGAAAGAGACCAGAATATTTCTGTCACTTTCTGTCCAAAAGACCAAGCTGGAAGGCATGACCTTTCAGATGCACCAAATACGACGGTGATTGTCTTAACATCTCTGAGTGACCTGTGAAGTGTGTGACATGGGCTGTGTCCACTGAGAGTGAGGGAGGCTGCCAAAGTCATCCAGCTATAGCCTGTCACTCTGCCAACTACCTAGTGTTACTGATCCCACGACGGAACACAAACGATCTGGAGATGGAAAAAGGCTTCCTAAAGTTGGGGAGAGAGAATAGATCCGAATTTTTTCAAAAAATTTTTTTTTACTTTATTTATTTATTTTGAGAGAGAGAGTGTGTTTGAGCAGGAGAGAGGCAGATAGAGACAGAGAATCCCAAGCAGGGATTCTGCACTGGCAGCACAAGGCTCAATCCCACCAACCATGAGATCATGACCTGAGCTGAAATCAAGAGTCAGATGCTCAACTGACTGAGGCACCCCTGATTTTTTTAAGGTTTTTAAGATTTTTTTTTTTTTTAAGGACAGTGAACATTATTCTTTGGATTTTAAATAGCCAGAGGCTTTGAACCCATGCCAAATTATTACAAATTTTTAAAGGCTATTTACCGAGGCAATATATCAAACGGCTCCATGGAACCACAAAAGAAGGAAACAAGTGCCAAAGGACAGAATTTTAAAAAGAATACTAGAACTCAAGCTGGGTGGCCATGTGCTGACATCTTCCACCATTAACCTGGAATCTCTAAGGACTTCTGGAGGGCACGTTTCTTGATTCAATTGTGGCCACACCAAAAACTGCTTTTTTCTTTTTTTTTCTTTTTAACTTTGTTTATTTTGAGAGAGAGAGAGAGAGCAAGCAGGAGAAAGGCAGAGAGAGAGGGAGAGAGAAAGAATCCCAAGCAGACTCTCCACTGCCAGTGCAGAGCTTGATGTGGGCTCGAACTCACAAACCATGAGATCATGACCTGAGCCAAAATTAACAATCGGACACTTAACTAACTGAGCCATGCAGGTGCCCCCAAAACCGCTTTGTTCAATACAGTTTAGAATCTTGCTGTCTTCAAGAAAGGCAAAATCCCGGTTTTTATATAGAGAACCCATCACTGAGGTTCCCTCAGTCACAAACACATTTGGTCCACTTACACAAGTTCCCGGAGTTATTCTCATAATAGATATAAATAAATGAGACCATTCCAGCAGAATTTAACATAATAATCCCAGCTAACTCAATGAACTGCTCTCCTGGGATGATGCCTGCTCAAGAAATGTTCTTTGTGAATCTTATTAGCATGGGCAGGCATCTATGATCAGACCTGCTTTTGTACCCTTCCCAGGGAACCTGGTGCTAAAATGTCTCTAGTCTCTAGTTAGGCCTCCAAACCCTACTTCCTGAATATATTCATTCAGCAAATATTTCTAGCAATTTGCAAAGTGCTGACAGTGCTAGAGTTATTATTAACAGCAGCATCCTAATTAACATTTACTGAGCACTTGCTACAAATGAGGCAGTCTGCTAAGTGTTTTCTATGCTGTGTCTTTTAAAAATGTGTACAACCACCTTATGAAGAAAATGTCTTTGTTATTATTATTATTATTATTATTATCCCCATTGTGCACATGAAATAACTGAGGCAATAAAGAGTTTAATTTGCCTGTGGTCAGAAGAGCTGGTTATGGCAAAGCCAAAATTTGAATTCAGGTCATCTGACTCTAAAGCTCCAGCTTTAAGCCACCCTTTCACACTTTGCCCTCAAGGACCTCATAATCTAGTGGTAGACACTGACATATAACAAACACAGCATGATTCTGCTCTGGTCACACACTAAGCATCTAATGACCTGAGGAATATTCTCTGTTCTTACTCGTCTTACTGCAATAAAAGATGTCTGCACTTCCAGCCAATAGGTGAATAGAGAAAGGAAGATGCTATTCTCCATCTTGATGGATAACAACATCATGCTTGACATCAAACCGATTGCTACTCCTCTAGGAAACGACTTCCCCATTAGACCTTAAGCTCACAAAGGTCAAGGGAGACAGGATCCAGGCCCATGGCCCGCTGAGCACCACAAGGAGGCCCAAGAGCATACACAGCAGGGAGCATAGTGAAGAGGGAAGGAGTGCCCTGCGTGAAACAGCAGCACACCCACTGCAGCAGGCCCGGTGCTTCAGGATGTGAGCTCAGTAAGGCCCTAGGCATTTGTGCTTTGTTCTCTCTTAAACAAAGAAGACTCCTGCCCAGTCATATGCTCCAAGAGACCTCAGGGCATCTCAGTGGCCCTGGATGTGGGGGGAAAAAAAAAAAAAAAACATGGCTAGGGGAGAAGAAAGAAAGAAAGAACGAAAGAAAGGAAGGAAGGAAGAAAGGAGGAAGAAAAGAAAGGAAGCATGGCTAGGGAACACCTTGTATTTTAACCCTGTACCCGAAACACAAAGAAATGACTTTAACTATGAAAAATAAACAGATCCAGTTGGACCAGAGACTTCTGGGAAATGTTACAGAGCAGCTGTGGGAGCATTTGGATACAACCATGGAACTATGATCCACAATTATCGCACCCAGGGCCCACCTTCTAGGTGGACAGAGCCAGAGCACCATGCACCAAAGGCAGAAATTTAGACACCTGCAAAAGCAGCTGGTTGCCTAACCCTGTCTTGGCCCTCATGAGCTCTCATCAGAGACAGCTGCCTCCCTCCCTCCCCCACACACACCAACAAAAAATTATAGCTGCTATCAAGAATGATAAATACAAATCACTGGGAAAAGTGCTGCCAAAACAGATATGAGCAAAACAAGTATGAAAGGATGGGGGGTGGTGGGAAGAAAAATAATTAAAAATTGCAAAGAACTCTGCATTCATATTGTTTCAAAGTATCAAAGTTCTCACTCCACTGAAAATCTTAGGGTATGCGTTAAGTGTTGTTGATGCAAGAAGACTCAAGGGAACACCAGTCGACCATCCATACACAAAGAAAAATCTTGGGGCGCCTGGGTGGCTCGGTCGGTTATGCACGTGACTCTTGATTTCGGCTGAGGTCATGATCTTATGGTCAGTGAGTTCGAGCCCTGCATCAGGCTCAGCACTGACAATTAATTATCAGAGTCAGATAAGGGAACTTCTGCATATATTATTAATATGTCTCCCACCTGTCAAATAAACTGTAAGTTTCATAAAGGTGGGAGCCATGTATGTTTTGTTCATATAAATCAATGTAAAATATCATGCATGAATGTTATAAAAGAGACTAAAGGACTATGCCATACCATAAGGGCATCTGATCTAGTCAGTGAGGATAGAGAAACCTGCCTCCAATAAGTGATACTTGAGATAAAACTCAAAGTTCAAGTGGGTGCAGGGGGTGAGGGGGTGATGCAGAGAAGTAGAAGGGACACCATATCCCCCCCTTGGTCCATTACTCACAGCAATAAAAGTCTCTGAAGGTTCAGTAAGACTTTGTCACAAGTTGGTTCTTCACTAACTATGACTCCCAAATTCTTTTTTTTTTTTAATTTTTTTAATGTTTATTTATTTTTGAGAAAGAGAGAGAGTGGGGGAGGGGTAGAGAGAGAGGGAGACACAGAATCTGAAGCAGGTTCTGTGCTGACAGCAGACAGCCCGACACAGGGCCTGAACCCACAAACCGTGAGATCATGACCTGAGCTGAAGTCAGACACTTAACAGACTAAGCCACCCAGGTACCCCTATTATTCCCAAATTCTTTGCAACATTGATCTCATTTAATTTATACACTAGCAGGGGGGCCTGGGTGGCGCAGTCCGTTAAGCGTCCAACTTCTGGTTTTGGCTCAGATTGTGGTCTCACTCGTGAGTTCAAGCCCTGCATGGGGCTCTGTGCTGACAGCATGGAGCCTGCTTAGGATTCTCTGTCTCCCTCTTTCTCTGCCCCTCCTCCAACTTGTGCTATCTCTGTCTCTCTCAAAATAAATAAACACACATTAAAAAAAAATTGACACGCTAGCAGGAGAAATGGGCAGATGGTGGCAGTCACAAGAGCACACACTCTCTCCCTCAGAGAAAGCCTGCTTCAGGGAGTGCAGTCCGCCGACAGATGCACTTACATAATTTGAAGAATTGTTTATACTTGCTGCTTCGGGAATCAGAATTGGGATCTCTGGCTTGAGGGGTTTTCCACGACTGTTAGGTAATCTGCTATCTTAACGTGGACGGGTCAGACCTTTCAACAGTTACCTGGGGCAAATAAAATGCCTGACAACTGAGTTTTCCGTACTTTTCCAGGTTATGTGGAGATAAGGTGAAGATGGGAACTATAAAGGTGGTGCTTTGGGGGGCTTTTGCCATCTCTTTTTTTTTTTAATATTTCTTCAGGACAAAATGAAACTGTAATTTCAAAATCCTAATTAGCTCTGCTAAAATGGAGGATTATTTTCCAGGGAGATAACAGCAATAAGTGATGGAAATCACACCTGGTTCTGGGCACTGAAGAGTATAACCTTATAACATGCACATGGTTACCCAAATCTTTGGAAATTAAAAGTAGCTCTCTTCACTCCCAAGGAATGTTCCAGCTAACTAAACTTAGCTAACTTTAGCCAATAGCTCCAAGGGATGGACAAAGTTCACACATTTTCCCGGACTGTGTCCTTTCTTCTAGGTCAGGTCATCTAGGGCTGGGGGTATCTAGGGGTCACCTAGGTCACTAGGGGTGGGGCGGGAAAGACGCACAATTACAGAGCAGTGCATGGCACAACACCATGCAATAAATGTTCTCCCGGTTTTTCTACACGTAACTCCAAAGACAGAGGCCATAAGGGATTTCATGTAGATTGATCTACACCTACAGAAAATGCACTGGCCAAAAAACACCATAAAGAAAATCAAGAGATGATTAACAACTTAGGAAAAAATACTGGCAACATATAAAACAGGCTGGAATTTAATATCCTTGATGTATAATGAGTGTTAACAAATCGATAAGAAAAAAAAAATCGGGGCACCTGGGTGGCTCAGTCAGCTTGAGTGTCTGACTTGGGCTCAGGTCATGATCTCACAGCTTGCGAGTTCGAGCATCGCATTGGGCTCGCTGCTGTCAGCCTGTCGGCACAGAGCCTGCTTTGGATCCTCAGTCCCCTCTCTCTCTGCCCCTCCCGTGCTCATGCTTGCTCTCTCAAAAATAAACACTAAAAAAAGGATTCAAAAAAAATTTTTTTAAAGAAAAAAACTCAACTTCACAAAAGAAAAATACTCAGTGGATAAAAAAGAGGTATTTGCATGTGTGTGTGAGTGTATGTATGTATATTTCTCTTTCCCACACACATAAGAAATACAAATAGCCAATAAACATATGAAAAGTTACGCACACACACACACACACTACTCTTTACAGTATTACTGTATACATGCATACTCTTTACAGTATTTAAAGGTATTTCAAGTTATCCACAATGATGTTTTCATTTACAAGGAAAATAAAACTGCATTCTGGCCTCCTTGTTAGTCATCAAGTATCCCAAGCACCTTAGGGCCTGCTCTTGCTTCCTCCACCAGGAACCCTCCCCCCCCAAACACCTGCAGAGTCTACTCTCTCACAGGTTCAGATCTCTGCTAAAAAGTCAGCTTATCCCTGAGTCCTTCTTACCTAGAGTATATAAAATAACAACCCCCCCCCTCCCGCCCACTAGAACACACTCGGGCACACGCACATGCACACCTATTCCCCTACCCGGCTTTATTTTTCTCTGTATTTACTGCCATCTGACACATCATGTACTTCCATTTGCCTTTGTTTCTTGTCCATCTACCTCAACTAGAATATAAGCTCTACGAGGGCACACATTTTTGTCTGTTTTGTTCACAATGCACCCCCTGTGCTGAAAACAATGCCTGGTATATATGCTAGGCACTCCAATATTTGCTGAAGGAGTCATCACGTATTACTTTGGTAACTTAAAAAAAATGTTTCCCTTGGGGCACCTGGGTGGCCCAATCTGTTGAGCATCTGACTTTGGCTCAGGTCATGATCTCATGGTTTGTGGGTTCGAGCCCAGCGTCGGGCTCTATGCTGACAGCTTGGAACCTGGAGCCTGCTTTCGATTCTGTGTCTCCCTCTCTCTCTCTCTGTACACACACGCTTTCTCGCTTTCTCTCTCTCTCTCTCAAAAATAAACACTTAAAAATATATATATTCCTTTCCTTTTTCTGGATTGACACAACGGGAAAACAACAGCATCAAAATACACCAGAATACTCCAGGCATGACCCTAATTCACATTTTTTCCTATACTTTTCTTAAGCCCTTCAGAGGATTTGCTCTGAACAGATTTGCTGGTGCTTACAGCTACTAGGTTTTCAAGGACAGGGATGAAAGTAAAACATTTCCCACCATTTGCCTCTTTGAAATGGCCCTAATGGGTAATTCTAAAAATTTCAAATTCAATAAACATTTCTAACAATCATGTTGTAACCTACAACTGTGACAACAGAAAACTAACTGCATTAACAAACATGCTTTCTTCAATAGACATGAACTCAGAAACTTGGCATGGAGGCAGTCATTTTGTTTCCTATAATAATTTATCTTGTTTTCTTATTAAAAAGTAGTACTTAGGGGCACCTGGATGGCTCAGTCAGTTTAGCATCCCGCTCTTGGTTTTGGCTCAGATCATGGTCTCATGGGTTCATGAGTTTGAGACCCACATCAAGCCCCACATCAGGCTCCACGCTGGCAGTGTAGAGCTTGCTTGGGATTCTCTCTCTCTCTCTCTCTCTCTCTCTCTCTCTCTCTCTCTCTCTCCTCTCTGTGCCCTTCCAGTGTATTCTTTGTCTCTCTCTCAAAATGAATAAACTTAAAAAAAAAAGTAGTACTTTTCCATGCTAGAAAATTTTCAAAGTACAGATAATCAAGAAAAACATTACAATTGCAATCCTGCTACCCAAAAACAACCACTGTTAATACCTTGCTAGGTCTCCTCCCAAACAGGGCCTATATGCACATATATGAACACTGCAGCAAAAATGGGATCCTACTGTACACATTGTTTCATAATCTGCTTAACATCTTTCCATGTCAAAAAAATCATCACCAATTTATTAATAAGTGAATAATAGGCTATTGCTGGACACTGAAGTTAATCCTCTTTACTAACCTAATGCTGTAATAGTTATCTTTGAGTACATTCCCTTTTCATATTCATGTTTTTGCAATATCAGGATAAACTCCCTGAAGTGGAACAGAAGCTCAAAGACACAGGCATCAAAGTGTGGCATTAGTTACAAAATTGCCTTCCAGAGGGGTTATGCCAACTCAGTCCTCTGCGATGGGCTACATGCTAGTGTTCCCCCCAAACTCCTGTGTTGAAATCCTGCCCCACCTGTGATAATTTGGAGGTGGGGCCTTTGGGAGGTAATGAGGTCAGGAGGGTGGAGCCCTCATGATGGGATTAGTGCACGTGCTCTCTCTCTCTCTCTCTCTCTCTCCCTCTCTCCCTCCCCCTCCACCATGGAAGGAGATGAAAAGATAGACAAGAAGAGGTCTTCACCAGAACCTTACCATGCTGGTACCCTGATCTTGGACTTCCCAGCCTCCAGAACTGTGAGAAATCAGTGTTTATTGGTTAAGCCACCTGGTATTTTCTTTTTTTTTTTTTTTTTAGTTTTTTTAATGTTTATTTATTCTTGAGAGAGAGAGCAAGCAGGGGAGGGGCAGAAGGAGAGAGGGGGGGACACGGAATCCAAAGCAGGCTCCAGGCTCTGAGCTGTTAGCACAGAGCCTGACACAGGGCTCAAACTCACAAACCATGAGATCATTACCTGACCCAAAGTTGAAGGCTTAACCAACTAAGCCACCCAGGCACCCCTGGTATTTTTCTTTTTAAGTTTATTCATTTATTTTGAGAGAGAGAGAGAGAGCATATGTGAACAGGGGAGGGGCAGAGAGAGATGGAGAGAGAGAATCCGAAACAGGCTCCACACTTTCAGGGCAGAGCCTGACATGGGGCTCGATCTCACAAACCATGAGATCATCACCCGAGCTGAAACCAAGAGTCAGATGCCCAACAGACTGAGCCACCCAGGCATTTCCAATCTCTGGTATTTCTGTTATAGCAGCCCAAGCTAAGACACCTTCTACTGCCAGCTCTAAGACTGTATAATTCTCTGGCAGCCAAATACCTACACATTAGGGACAAACCAGGCACATACCACTAATGCACCTTTTCTCCACCTATAATTTATAAGATGGCACCTCCCATGCTGGCTTATTTGTCCATTGTCCTATGTGCCAACAAAGGAGGCATGATGGAATTAAATCTTGAGGTGGTCCTCACAGAATGCTGGGTCTCTGTGGTACAAGGCCCTCTGGGGAACTGCTGAGCCAGTGAGTGTGTGTGTGTGTGTGTGTGTGTGTGTGTGTGTGTGTGTGCATGTGTGCAGGGATGGATCTCACAGCAACTCCTGGGGGAAAGTACTATTTGCCATGGGGTCTGGTTTGAAAATTGTGGTGATACATAGTTTTTCTTATATGATTTATAAGCACAAGTATTGTGTCTTGTTTGAGTCTTGGGCTTGTTTGTTTTTTTGTTTGTGTACATCTCCTGTCCCTAAGGATCCTGATAAAACATTTTACAAGAAGCTAACAATAGTCTGTTGCCGTGAATTATAAAACTGTTGTTATCGAAATGAAGGCTAATTAAATTAAATCACTTGTTTTTCAAATAGAGCACGCATTATGGAAGGAACATCTGCTCCCTCAAAACACTCAGAAGTTTATCTGTTCATGAGGGCCCTTTGAGCTGAGTTCTTGAAAATTCTCTGCGTTATGCTGACACCTAGTGGAGCTAAAAATAGTTTCCAAACATAAAAATACCAAGTCTAGGTGGTTCAGCCAGTTGAGCATCTTGATTTCAACTCAGGTCATGATCCCACAGTTGGTGGGTTCGAGCCCGAGTCAGGCTCTGCGCTGACAATGCGGACCCTGTTTAAGATTCCCTTTCTCCCCCTCTCTCTGCCCCTCGCATGCGCTCTTTCTCTCTCTCTCAAAATAAATAAATAAACTTAAAAAACAGTACCAAGCCACCAAGATACTAGGATTCATACTGCCTATTGGCATTGCCAAAAACAGTAATATCTTACAATTATAAAGTCAATATTTGCTTTACAGTTTACAAGCACTTTTACATATATTAACTCCCTACTCCCTACTTAGAGCAGATACCTAGATTTCATTTTGGGGGGTCCAATCCTGGTGAACATGGTCCTTCAAGAATCCTACTCACTACTGTACCTCTTTCCTAATATTCTTAGACCTTTCCTCCTTCATTCTTTACTCTTCCTCTGACTCACAGAGGGTCAACTCCCTTAACAAAGTTCAGCCCTAATATCGCTTGAACCCAAAAACCCTGTGATTATACTGTTTCTCACAGAGCATAACTTAGAACAAGAGTCAGCAAACTATGACCCATGGGCCATATCCCACCTGTTGCCTATTGCTGAAATACCATTTTATTGGCACACAGCCACACCCATCTGTGTATGTAGTCTATGGTGGCTTTCATGCCACAAAGGCAGAGCTGAGTTGTTGCAAGACACTGTATGGATACAAAGCAACAGTGACATGAGGTGCGGTCTACACTGAAGTGTGAGTTCAGCAGATTCCTATGCCCTGCAGGTTGGTATAGGCATGACCAGCAGCCACTATAAACTTCGAAGGTCCAAAAATCCTGTCCCAAGAAAGAAAAATACTGCATGGTATTTGGAATTACATGTGGAGCCTTAAAAAAAAAAAAAAAAAAGAAAAGAAAAACTAAGAAAACAAACAAACAAAAAGTCAAACTCACAGAAACAGAACAGAAAGGTGGTTGCCAGGGGCTGGGGGCAGGTTAATAGAGGAGATTGGGAAAAAGGTACAAACTTTCAGTTATAAGATGAATAAAGTCTTAGAATCTAATGTATAAAATTGTGACTACAGTTGATAACACTGTGTTGTTGTGTCATTGACATTTCCTAGAAGAGTAGAATTTAAATGTTCTCACCCAAATAAATAAATAAATAAATAAAGTGAGGTGATGGGTGTGTTCATTAATTGGATGGAGGGAATCTTTCACAATGTGTACATATATCAAATTACTACAATGTATACTTTAAACATCTTACAATTTTAGTTGACAACTATACCTCAATAAAGCTGAAAAAAGAATTCCTGTCCTCTACCATCCCTGGCCTCATGGACTCTTCTCTGGGGAATAACCATAATCACCACACCAAAACCAATCAGATTTTATTCATATTACGTCCCTGTAGTGGTTCTCCGTGTTTCCTGAGAATGCTTTGAAAGCTGGTTTTATCTTCCCCCCAAAGTAATTTCTACATAATATACATAAAGCATTCCTCTGGGGAAAAACACAATAGGAAAAAAGATCAAAAACACATGGATTTGATGTTAACTCTCCTCTGTGAGCAAAGGTAACTATTCGTAAAATTACAGGTCACTCAAAATGAAATACAATACATTAAAAAACATATTTGAGAAATTCCAACCACCAGTAGCTTTGATGAAGACAAGCTATCTCGCTTAAAAACAAATAATTAATCATAAAAAGAAGCATCCTAATTGATTGGCTCACTGTTCATTTCTTTAGGGACAGGACTGAGTTAACTTGGAGGTTTTATCAAAGAAAATTTTTTGGAAGTATTGTTTATTTATTATGAGAGAGAATGAGTGTGGGAGTGGGGGAGTGGCAAAGAAAGATAGAGAGAGAGGGAGAGTTCAAAGCAGGTTCTACATCAGTAGTGCAGAGCCAGATGCAGGGCTCAAACCCACAAACTGTGAGATCATGAGCTGAGCTGAAACCAAGAGTTGGATGCTTAACCGACTAAGCCACCCAGATGCCCCAGAAAAATTTTTTTTCATTTGCAAAAGAGAGTGAGAGTGAGGGAGAGGGGCAGCGTGGAGCCTGACGTGGGGTCCATCCCATGACACCGGGATCATGAGCTGAGCCAAAATCAAGAGTCAGATACTCAACCAACTGAGGCACCCAGGCTCCCCTATCAAAGAAATGTTTTATAGTTCTCCAGCAAAGATCTCCAATGGAAAATTAAAGAGTGGAGCTTTCTCCTATATCTGTTAGAAATCTCTGGTCACAAAGGCATTGTGGTATAGTGTTATTAACTTAGAACTTCTCATCCTTGAAAACTTGAGAGTTAAAAATTTGCTGTCTTAGGTAGAGTGAACAAAAAGTAGTAAGTACATTAAAATTTACTTTCGAAATGTTTTTATTTAAACATGTAGTCTGGTCATAAAGGGACCGGAGGATGGCATGTAATGTCTCCAATGAAATCACACCTGATTCCGTAAGCAATGGTTCGAGAATCCAGTAAAGAGTGCCATGGTCTCACTGTCAAATGTCTTGTCACGGTGTTCTAGATCACGTTCTGGAAACACAGCCTACAGCCAGGGCTCCCACATCTGCTAGAAAAATCACTTGAACATTCTGCGGCAGGTTGGCAATGGCAGTAGAGCTGCCGGTATAAGGACAAGCTTGCGACTGAAAGCCAGTGTGATCTTTCCCAAGACAGAAGGCCTCTAAAGCATCATCCAACACTTGGTGATTGCTGGTTGCTGAGTAAAAATCTTGGAGATGGATTCTATCGGGTCACTTAGTGGAGTCATGACATGGCCAGAGACTAACCAACACAGCAGAATGGCCTCTCTGCAAAGTAGGAAATGTGGTGCCAGGTTCTGGAACTTGTTTTAAGAGGTAATCTTGGATTCTGCTGCACCCCAGGCTATAAGGGGTCTAAATGAGCTCTCATGGTATATGTTATTAAATACCGATTTGGAAACCACCCTCCAGCCCCACTGGTACAATCCCCACTCTACGATGACCCAGAGGACTCCACCCTGTCCACCTGCTGCTGTTTCCATTTTTAGTAGAGTTCAACCTCTGCCATCTCCACACAAGTGCACAGTCACACAGCAAAGCCAAGCTTTGGTTCTCTAGTAACATAATCGGAAAGCCAAGCCTAGTAGGAAACAGCAACCATGGCAAACACACACCCAGCCCAGGCATACATGAAGGAACATGGGTGCTGGGTCCTTGCTGCTAGACATCTGGTAACTCCCCTTTGCTGAGGATCTGTGGAAAATGGAAATGCTGTGCTGTTGCAGCAGTTATTAATCATAAGATTCACTAAGACACTAGGATCTTTGATAAGGCGCTTAACCGAGCTAACGTCGTGTGTGAGGATGTGAAGCCACCTGAAGAAGTACAGGCGATAGAAGTGAAAAGGTCCCTGAGAATTTAGCAGGGGGACGGAAAGGGAACAGGCCCACAGATCTGCAATGAGTAGAACCTAGCATCACGCAAGCTCAAAGGACAACAGTGTCTAGTGGGTCTCAAATTTCTACTGTTGGAGGATCATTCCTTTCAGGGAATGAACCTTGAGAGTCTTTGACTTTACTCAGCTCTACCAGTCATTCCTCCTTCCCTTCCCCCAAAAGGCAGAAGCATGAAGAATTCCATCAAGAGATGAATGGATAAACAAACTGTGGTATACATACAATGGAATATTATTCAGCTTCTCAAAGAAGAAGATTCTGACACATGTAACAATTCTGAGGACATTATGTTAAGTCACAAAAGGACAAATATTATATGATTCCACTGAAGTGAGGTATCCAGAATAGGTAAATTCATAGAGATGGAAAATAGAACAGTGGTTATCAGGGACTGGATGGAGGGAAGGCAGAATGGGGAGTTACTGTTTGTTCTGTTTGGGATGATAGAAAAGTTCTGGTAATGGTTGCACAACATTGTGAATGCACTTAATGCCACTGAACTGTACACTTAAAAATGGTCTAAAAATGGTAAAATTTATATTATGTATATTTTCTCACAGGAAAATGTTTTTAAGTGGGAACCAATGGCTTAACTCTTAAGGAAACAGGGCCAAAGTAATGTTTAAACGACTATTATGAAGTAAATAATTCACAACAGAAATTATAAGATAATTGTAGTCAGGGGCATTGTAAACAGAGTAGAGGACCCATGTTGATGAGCACCAGTGGACCCCAGTCCACAATCTGACCGTTAGTACCTGCATTCTAGACCAATCTCTTGCCTCTGTGGAGGAATAAATGAAACCATTTGGAATCAACATGCTTCATTATTTAACTGAATATTAGAACTATCACAGGCCTTGTGAATTCGGGGCACATATTTATTTTTATTTTTAAATTAATTTATTTTTTTAATTTAAATCCAAGTTAGTTAACATATAGTGTAATAACGATTTCAGGAATAGAATTTAGTGATTCATCACTTACATATAACACCCAGTGCTCATCCCAACAAGTGCCCTCCTTAATGCCCCTTGCCCATTTAGCCCATCCCCCCATCCAACACCCTGCTAGCAACCCTCAGTTTGTTCTCTGTATTTAATTAAGAGTCCCTTATGGTTTGTCTCCCTCTCTGTTTTTATCTTATTTTCACTTCCCTTCCCTTATGTTCATCTGTTTTGTATCTTAAATTCCACATATGAGTGAAATCATATGGTATTTGTCTTTCTCTGAGTTATTTCGGTTAGCATAATACACTCTTGTTCCATCCACATTGTTGTAAATGGCAAGATTTCATTCTTTTTGATCGCTAATATTCCATTGTGTGTGTGTGTGTGTGTGTGTGTGTGTGTGTGTGTGTGTGTGTATGGATATGGATATATAAAGCACATCTTCTTTATTCATCTGTCAATGGACATGTGGGCTCTTTCCATACTTTGGCCATTGTCAATAGTGCTGCTATAAACATTGGGGTGCAAGGCACTTATTGTTTAAATGAAGACCCAGTTCTCACTGAACAATCCACCATAACAATGGAGTATAAATAAAGTAAGACCTCTGCTTAAATATCACATATAAAAGTATCTTCAAAAGTATCTTCATTTTGTGAAGGTAAGGATATTATACAAGTGAGTGACCTGGCCTGATCATTCAGTAGAGCTGTCTGTCTTGTCCATATAAACTTTGACTTCATTTGCTCTTCATTTTGTGCATCATTTCAGATGAGGCATGATGTTCTGGAAGAATCATAAGAATTTATCTAGGTGAGGCAGGAGTGGCTAGCCAATTCAGGTTGTAATTTTGTCTGAAAATGTCACGGTTTTTGAGATTTCTTTTAAATGTATTCGACAAGTTGCTTTAAGAGATTCATAACAACTAATATATAATATAATGTGTGATCTGAACTGAACCCTGGATCAGAATTTGGCAGGGCGGTGGGGGGGCAGGGTGGGAGTTACATTATAAGGATATTATTGAGAAAATTGGAAAAATATGAGTTTGGTCTGTAGATGAGATAGTAGTATTGTATCAATATTAATTTCCTCATTTTGATTACTATACTATAGTGAAGTAAGAAAATGTCCTTCCTCTTAGAAAATACACACTTATGAATTTAGAAGGGGCATTTTACTCTCAAATCTGCAACTTACTCTCATATAGTTCAGAAAAAAAAAAAAATATATATATATATATGTATACATATACATAAATCTCAAGAGAAAATTATAGGAGAAGCAAGATAAAAGAATGAGGAATAGGAGTAAAGGGTATGGAAATTATCTGCATTATTTCAAACTCTTCTGTAAAGTAGTAAGTAATTTCAAAATTAAAAATTTCCAAAAATTTTAAGTTCATTTAAAAACTCATTCATCGGGGAGTGCCTGGGTGGCTCAGTCAGTTGGGCATCTGACTTTGGCTCAGGTTATGATCTCATGGTCTGTGAGTTCGAGCCCCACGTTGGGTTCAGTGCTGACAGTTCAGAGCCTGGAGTCTGTTTTAGATTCTGCATCTCCCTCTCTCTCTGCCCCTTACCTGCTCACACTCTGTCACTCTCTCTCAAAAATAAATTTAAAAAAACATAAAAAAAAATTATAGGGGCTCTCTTCTCCTCTCCTGCTAGTATTCTGTCTACCAAAAATAAATTAAAAATTTATAATAAAAAATTATAATGAAAATAATTTTAAAATTATTTTTAATAAATAATTTAATATAATAAAATAAAATATATTAATTTATAATTAATATAATAAAACGTTTTAACTTATAAAAAAAAACACACAAAAAACTCATTCATCTGAGCTCCTGGGTGGCTTAGTCGGTTAAACATCTGACTTCGGCTCAGGTCATGATCTCATGGTTTGTGAGTTCAAGCCCCACATCAGGCTCTGTGCTGACAGCTCAAAGCCTAGAGCCTGCTTCGGGTTCTGTGTCTCCCTCTCTCTCTGCCCCTCTCCTACTCACGCTCTGTATCTCTGTCTTTCAAAAATGAATAAATGTTAAAAAAACACATTTTTTTAATTAAACATAAATAAAAACTCATTCGTTGTGCTCCTATGATCTAAAACAAAGCCCAATTAATACAGTATTATAAGTTATGTATCTTGATTAATTTTAATATTATATTAGTAACATCACTAAGCAGGAAAACACACTCCTTCAGTTCTATGTGATTATAAAAGCATTAAAATCCCAAGGTTCAAAGGGAACTAAGAGATCAAGCAACTCAAATAAACATCTGTGTTTCCCAGTGTAACACCAGAAAAGATTAAATAATGTGAAGAGAATGCAGGGTATGAATCATGAATCAAGCAAGAAGATGTTGTTCTACCTTGAACTGCTGTTGATCTCAGCCCAGCCCAGTTTCCATGACACATGAAGCAAAAGTCCACCAATTAACGTCTGCCACCTGAAAAAGACAAAGGCCAATGTGAATTTAAGAGAGTGCCATAGTCTCATATGCCATCCAGACCTGGCAGAGCTCCTGGCTGACACAAATATACACATCCAAGCCTTCCTACAATTCTTTTCTCCCATTCTCTCCTAACTAGCATCCCAGGCCCCTCCTTCTCAACCTGTATTATTCTCGAATCCAGCTGTACCATTCAGTGCTGACACTGATATTCTTCTCCTCTTATTCTAGACTTTTCCTTAACAACCTCCCCCACAGTCCCCACTTCTCCCATCATCCTTGAACTGATGATTTCCAAATCCCTACGCCCACCCGGATACCACCACCCTGACACCCCACAAGCACCCAATGATAACGTGCCTAAAACGTGACCTTGAATTTCCCTTCCTCATGCTGATTTTCGTCCTCTGCCCCTAATCAGCCAAACCAGAGCCTAGATGTCATCCTAGCTCTTCTCTCTTCAGTCACCTCTCTCATCTGCTCGCAAAATCCTATTGAACACATCCCCATAACAGTTCTAGAGTACCAAGTCTTCTCTTCCCCACCTCTTCTGCCTCTGCCTAATGCAGGCTCCCATCGTGGCACTCCTCAACTCCAGTATCAGTCCCCAAACTGGTGTCCCTATCGCCAGGATGGCCTCACAACTTTCATTCTCTACCTGCAGCCAAAGGGCTTGTTCTAGAAGGCAAACTTCATTTTGCCACTTGCTTGTTTTAAAAATGTTCGATTTGGGGTGCCTGGATGGCTCAGCCATTTAAGAGCCTGACTTTGGCTCAGGTCATGATCTCACAGTTTGTGAGTTCGATCCCTGCATGGGGCTCTCTGCTGTCAGCACAGAGCCCACTTCAGATCCTCTGTCCCCTTCTCTCTGCCCCTCCCCCACTTTCTCTCTCAAAAATAAATAAACATTTAAAATAAAAAGGCATCATTTCTTTAAAAACAAAACAAAACAAGGGTGTCTGGGTGGCTCAGTCATTAAGCATCTGACTTCAGCTCAGGTCACGATCTCATGGTTCACAAGTTTGAGTCCCACGTCAGGTGAGCTGGAGCCCTGCTTTGGGTGAACACAAGCCCTGCTTTGGGTGAGCACCAGCCCATTGGGGTAAAAACATGAATCGTGCTTTGGACGAGCACCGCCTCTCTCTCTCTCTCTCTCTCCCTCTCTCCCTCTGCCCCTTCTCCCTCTGCTACTCGCTCACTTGTGCCCCCCCTTTCTCTCAAAAAACACACAAAAAAACTCAAAACACAAAATACAAAATAAAACAAAACCAGTTGATCGATTCTTCCCAGGTGGCCAGATGCAGTTCCCAGTCTCTTTTCTGCCATAAGACACTTGGGATCAAGTGAGACATTCTTCCTCTGCATGCAAAGTACAAGGGGAGCACAGGTTATAAAATAAGCACCCCTGGGGCACCTGGGTGGCTCAGTTGGTTAAACATCCAACTCTCACAGTTTGTGGGTTCAAGCCCTGCATCAGGCTCTGCGCTGTGTGGAGGCTGCTTGGGATTCTCTCCCTCCCCTCTCTCTCTGCCCCTCCCCAACTTTTGCTCTCTCTCTCTCTCTCTCTGAAAACAAACTTTTAAAAAAAATTTAAATTAGCTAACTAATTAATTAATTAAGCACCCCTGCCCTTCCCACTGTACAAAGCACAGCAGACTTCAAAATGAGTGAGAGGGTACTACAGGCAATAACTTCACCCTGTTTCACTCTAATTGCTTTACTTTAGGTGAATAATTCATAGATTTCAAAACCTTATTTTTAGTTATGACTTGAGACACCTCACCACGGAAGTGATTACAACACACCCATGTGTTGCTACACAACAGTTGAGAACTGCTGGCCTACGGGTATAAGGTCACTTGCGAGTGACACACAAGCCTTCCTGGACAGGCACCCACCCCTCTTCAGGCTCAACTCCGGTGCATCTGCCACGGGCAGCTACATTCCAGCCATACTGAACAGCTGACAGCCTCGGGAATGTGTCAGGTCACTTTCTACTTCTAGGAGTCTCCACATGCTGCCCTCTTGACACATCATGTTCTCCTACCTCTTTGTGTGTCGGTGAACACCTGCTCGTCCTATTAGATCCAGTTTTTATGCCTCCTTTGTGAAACCTTCACTAACCCAGCCAAGCAGAACAGACAGATATGGGTCATGCCCTCCAACAGTGTGACCTAGAGCAGTGGCATTCAACCCGTATGATTCTTCCCCCTAGGGGACATTTGGCAATATCTAGAGACATTTTTGGTTGTCACAACAGGGGGTGGGGGAGGGGAGGGTTGCTAGCTGGCATCTGGTGAGTTGTAGCCAGGGACTCTGCCAAACATCCTACAGTGTGCTGGACCAGCCCCCATAACAAAGGATTACCAAGCTCAAAATGTCAATAGTCATTTGAGAGACAGTGGCCTGGGGCAGGGTGGGGGAGGGCGCCACAGTGGCTCAGTCAGTTAAGCGTCCAATTTTGGCTCAGGTCATGATCTCACGGTCCGTGAGTTGGAGCCCCGTGTCGGGCTCTGTGCTGACAGCTCAGAGCCTGGAGCCTGCTTCAGATTCTGTGTCTCTCTCTCTCTCTGACCCTCCCCTGTTCATGGTCTGTCTCTGTCCCAAATATAAACAAACATTAAAAAAAATTAAAAAAACCCAGAAGTTCATATTCTTTAACCCAAATTTCTTATATAGGAATCTATTCCAAAGAAATAGCTAGAAATTCGACAAACTTGGATACAAAAATATGTCTGACAACACTATTTTTATACCCCCAAAATGGGACACAATTTAATGCCCACTAATAGAAGGACTAAATAAATTACAGTATGTCTATTTGATAAAAAAAAAAAATCTACGTAGTCATTAAAAATATTTTAAGGAACATTTAATGATGCTGGTTGGACATGTCCCACATATGTGTACAAAGAGCATAAAAGATACTCACCCTTGGAATAATGTAGGGTAGGTAAATTTCAAGACAGACAGGACATACTGAAAAACAAAGAGCAGATTAATGGACATTTTCAAATTATAGAGAATTGCTAGACTGTATAATCAAAGAAAGCCCTATTGAAGAAATATAAGTATACTCAAGTTTCAAAAAGGCTTTTACCCTTCCCCCCAAAATCATACATGGGAAAAAAAAAAAAAAAAGACCTTCCAAGTCATACTAAAAAGAGCGGGTCTTTTTTCCCCAGGGTCGCCAGAAGCCTAACCACCTCTTGGTGGGGAAATAGAACTGGTATCATCAGCAAATTGGGCCGCACAGCAGCTGGGTCTGGTGCTGTGGATGTCCAACAACTCAGTATCTTCCCAGGCCTCAGGGGAAGTCATGTTGGAACTGCAGTAATTCAAGAAAACCGGACAAACCCCTGGACGCACTCTCTTTTCACAGGGTATCTGCTTTATCTACTGTCCAATTTACCTCAAAATCCAACCCCCTTCTTTGATTCTCTTCAAGCAAGAACCGCATCCTAGTGTTTATTTCCTTTGTTTTCCTTCCATTTGGGGGCATTTGGCTTTTGCATTCTACAGGTACTTTTTTTGTTTTTTGTTTTTGAACTAATACTGCTTAGGCATCATACCTTTCCCTGTGCTTTAGCATTTTAAGGATTTTTTTTTTTTTAAACCAACTTGGCTAAGGTCAACAACTTGTTTTTCTATTATGTCTTTTATAACACTTTATGAAACGGGACTGTGTTTTGTCTTTCTGGATATCTTTTCCTATTTTTCCTACCATTGAGCACTAAGACTTTTTGTAAAGTTTAAAAACCATTAAAGGCTCTAGGCAAGGACTCTACTGATTTTTCACATGATGTAAAAATAGAGTGGACTGGTGTTAGGCAAATTTACATACCTATTTTTTCCCCTGGATTAACCTATACATAGGCCTCCTAGTGTGAGCTCCTAAATGTCACGATTACAGCTGCCTGTGCTCTGTATTTACTTGAAATGGACCTTCAGGGCCCCGGGGTGGGTCGGTTGGGTGTCCGGGACTTTGGCTCCAGTCACGATCTCACAGCTTGTGAGTTCAAGCCCCTTGTTGGGTGCCCTGCGTCGGGCTCTGTGCTGATGGTTCAGAGCCTGGTGATGCTTTGGATTCTGTGTCTCCCTCTCTCTGTGCCCCTCCCCCGCTCATACTCTGTCTCTCTCTCTCTCTCTCTCTCTCTCTCTCTCTCTCTCAAAAATAAATAATAAGACATTAAAAAAAAAAACTTAAAAAAAAATGGACCTTCTTCTACTCTGAAGTCTGTTTATTCACATAGGTCAATAGGCTCCTTCCCACTTTTCCCTGATATTTTCATTCTAAAACAGAGAAAGGATGAACAAGTGAGCATCTGGGCCATGCGCTCTATCACCCTAAACAACCCTCTTGAAGACAGCAAATATTTATTTAGTTTAGTGTATGCTGGGCTTTGTCCTACATCCTGGGGGGAGACAAAATGCTGAAGCTCTTACCTGACCTTGCTAAAGAAGAGTGACAACAGTGAAAAGCGAAATCTCTGACAAATGCAATCTAAGTCCTAATATTCATTCTTTAGCAGTTCCTCAGGCCACTGAAAAGTGTTGCTCAGAGCAAAAGGCTATTCAGTGGAACAGCA
This sequence comes from Herpailurus yagouaroundi, assembly GCF_014898765.1. Taxonomy (NCBI): domain Eukaryota; kingdom Metazoa; phylum Chordata; class Mammalia; order Carnivora; family Felidae; genus Herpailurus; species Herpailurus yagouaroundi. The sequence continues at coordinate 48,897,572 of NW_024412397.1, read as the reverse complement.
GTGAGCACTTCTCATGGAAAAAGGAGCAATTTGGGAGTCTTTGAAAACAGATGTGGACGTTGTCCCCAGGCTGAAAGCTTAATAGCTGTGAGGGGAAGAAGGGCTGGTGGCTGCCTGGGCCCTAAGCCTGGTTGCTGCCAGGACCTCCCACAGGCTGGAGGAACACCTCAGACACGAGGTCAGGAGAGCCAAAACACTTGCTGTTCAAACTAAAATCAACCGTTCTTTTAACACTAGAAGGGCTAGGCCTAAAATAGACAAGAGTTTTTTCAATGAATTTTCTTTTTTTGCAAATACAGGGGGAAATAGAGGAGAAAACTACCCTGAGAAATAGGAAAATTAAAAAACTAGCATGGGGCGCCTGGGTGGCTCAGTTGGTTAAGCATCTGACTTTGTCTCAGGTCATGATCTCATGGTTCGTGGGTTCAAGCCCGCATTGGGCTCTCTGCTGTCAGCGCAGAGCCTGCTTTGGATCTTCTGCCTCCCTCTCTCTCTCTGCCCCTCCCCTGATTGCTTTCTCCCTCTCTCTCTCCCTCTCTCCGCCCCCCTCTCTCTCTCTCAAAAATAAATAAACATTAAAAAAATAGCATAGAGTCTTCTAAAAACTGGAAGAGTGGATCCTATCTCTAAACACAAAATAATGTTCACTAATTCAAAAGAAAAATCATTTGGCAGAGATTATATGCTGGGGGGCTCACTGCACAGTTCCCTTCTCACTTGGCCCCTATTTGGTCCAGGCCAACCTGTTATGGCTGCCAGAAAGAAGCACGACTGTCCTATTTGAAACAATGGCATCATCTAAGAGCTACAAAGTCCCTACCATAGTCCCATTATGAACAACTACCTCTCCCACCCCTACCTGGGCCTCACATCTGCCTGCTGCTACTCTTGACTCCATTTCTTTCCCCTTTGTACAGTCTCCTCCCCTCCCCTTCCCTCTGCCTTCTGCTGTTACTCTTCTGCTTTTGATCTGCTCCAACACTCCCAAGAGCCCTAAACCAAAGCACTCCAAACCATCACGGAAAATGGAAAAGGATTTGTTGTTTAAGTTCTGAGGGTCCTTGGAAATCTACAATTTTTATTACTCGGATTAGATATTCCTAGAGACAAGACAGTTTGGCTTCTTTTTCTCTAGCACCTTGAAGCATGATGCACATGGAAGGTAATCCATCTTTATAACATTGACTATAAAATGGTGAGGGACCCCAATAAATATAACAATAATGCCACAGATGCCAATGTGCATCCAGAGGGGGTATAAATTTCTGTGAACTAAGTGTTATCTGCCTGCTGGATTGTTTCGCTTAGATACTCTGTTTTTTAACCAATGCCCGCCTGGCTCATGGGTTTTCATGAAAGACTTGTCACTCTTCTCCGTCTGATGATTATATAGAAATAAAAGGAAGGTCATTTTGTTTTTAAGTGAAATATTAGCAATATGTTCATCAGGTTAACTAGACAAATTAGAATAGTTGAATGAAAAGGCCAGGATTTCACAAATTCACATATTCTAGAAAAGGTGCTAAAATAAATCTTTTAGTTTAGCTTCCTGTGAGGAAGAAACAAATCTGTTAAAAGCTAATTACTGGGTCACCCCATATGCAAAAGATTGTCTTTCCTTCCTTCTAGAGTAATTACCACTTACCTTATTTACCATGATATTGGGCACTTGGCCAGTCAACTCAGTAACATCATTTTGATTAATCCTCAGAACAGACTTTTTGAAAAGGACTTGTTAATACTATCTTAAAGTTAAAAAACTTATGGGGCGCCTGGGTGGCACAGTCAGTTGGGCGTCCAACTTCAGCCAGGTCACGATCTCGCGGTCTGCGAGTTCGAGCCCCGCGTCGGGCTCTGGCCTGATGGCTCAGAGCCTGGAGCCTGTTTCCGATTCTGTGTCTCCCTCTCTCTCTGCCCCTCCCCCGTTCATGCTCTGTCTCTCTCTGTCCCAAAAATAAATAAACGTTGAAAAAAAAAAATTAAAAAAAAAAAAAGTTAAAAAACTTAGCTTTAGAGAAATTTAAGTCCCAAAGACCAAGCTAAGTGGAGCCAGGATACAAACCCATCACTGTCTCCCAGGAAGGCAGTATTAATGGATCTTCAAAGGCCCATCACCGAAACGAAAAATCAACTGGACGGGAGGAAGGATTCTGACAGGGTTCTGGTACATCACCTGAGTATTCTGAAGACAGTCCTCACGTTAAGAGAGAAGGTATAAGGAAATGCTATTGGTTAACAGTCCTTTTCCAGAGAGCAAGAGGGGTTTGGGTTTTGAGGGGGATGGGCAGGGGAGACCCTACAATGGGGGAAGGTGGTCCTGGGCCTGGTATCCCCCACTTTGTCTTGGTGTCCAGCCAACCTCTATGACAAGAGGGGATGATGCCCCACCCTAGCCCTCAAAAGTGTAACATTTCCCTGTGTGGTCCTAATCCAAGGCCAGCTTCTCCCTCCTAACAAAATAAAAACATGGCACCACTGCTTTTCTGGATTTTCATAAAAAAGAGTTTCATGACATTACTTTAAAGAAAATTAAATTTATAAATATTTTATTTTCAAAAATAATTCCACAAAAAACTCTTGAATATAGTGGAAATGTCTGGGATGGAGACATATTTTAAAAAGGACTGCCAGGGCGCCTGGGTGGCTTGGTCGGTTAAGTGTCCGACTTCGGCTCAGGTCATGATCTCATGGTCCATGAGTTTGAGCCCCGCGTCGGGCTCTGTGCTGACAGCTCAGAGCCTGGAGCCTGTTTCAGATTCTGTGTCTCCCTCTCTCTCTGCTCCTCCCCTGTTCATGCTCTGTCTCTCTCTGTCTCAAAAATAAATAAACGTTAAAAAAAAAAAAAAAAGGACTGCCAAGGGTACCTGGGTGGCTCAGTCAGTTAAGCCTCTGACTTTGGCTCAGGTCATGATCTCAGGGTTCATAGTTCCAGTTCCACATTGGGCTCTGTCTGTGCTGATGCCTCAGAGCCTAGAGCCTGCTTCAGATTCTGTCTCCCTCTCTCTCTGCCCCTCCTCTGCTCTTGCTGTTTCTCTCTCTCTCTCAATAATAAATAAACATTAAAAAAAGAAAAAAAAAAGATGGGCTATCAGTGGTGTGAGGGAAAGATGGATATGGAAATGGATTGATCTCTTCTGTTTAAAAGCTTGGTTGGGGGGAGGGGGGTGGCTGTCTGGCTCAGTTGGAAAAACTGACTTGAGCTCAGGGTAATGAGTTGAGTCCCATGTTGGGTGTAGAGATTATTAAATAAATAAAACTTTAAAAATTAAAAAAAAATTAAAATTAAAAATAAAAGCTTCTGGAACCATGTGGGTTTCTAGGGCAGGGGCGTGTTTCAGAAAAAAAGGCAGGATATGTCAGATTTCTTCTACTCTTCCTGCCGCGAAAGAACAAGAGCCAATTGCTTTTTTTCCCTGAAAAGTAGTATGCACAACCCAAAATTAAGTTCCTGGGAATTCACCAGTCAAAAAATTTGGTGTCCTCTACTTACGCTCTCTTTCTTTTCTCAAAAATAAATAAACATTAAAATAAATAAATAAATTTAATTTTAAAAAATTCGTTGTTCCAGGAAATGTAAAGGATGCTTTACAGGACCGGAAAGAGGGCCAGTGCAGTCCAGCAAACCCTATTTCTAAATGAGCATTCCACACAGAGTCGGCTTCCTCTCCACTACTATCAGGAAAAATCAGGTAAAAAGCTGGAGGCTGCATCTGTTCCACGTACGATGTGGGGGCTCCGATCTCCCACGTGCAATCATCGCCACCCCGCGCCCGCCCCCCTCACCTTGTTCGTGAGGTAAGACGCCAGGTAGCAGGTACAAAAGGTAAGGCCCACCAGGCACCTCCTCACGCACATCGGGCAACGCGCGCCCCTATCCGGGAACCCCGCGGCAGCTCCGCGGCAGCCCCCGAAGCAAGGCCACAGCCACAGCTGCCAGGACAGCCACGTGGCTCCAAGCTCGGCCAATCCGCGCGGGGACCGCCCCTGGCGCCTGCCTCTTAAAGGGACCCGGCCGCCGCGGACCCGGCAGCTGCCCTGTGGGCGAGGTCGCTCTCTGCTGTCTTGGGAGGTAGGGGGAGAAAGATAGCCGGGCCGGGGCTGAGACCGACCCCACCGCCTGCGGGGAAAGGGCGGACACTAGTCCCTGTAAAAAAAGTCGAAAATGGCAGACAAGGGGAAAAAAGCAGTATACAAAACAGTTCACGACATTGCATTACCGTTTAAAGAAAAATGTTCATAGCTGTCATCTAAACGATGGGACGAACATGTTTATATGCTTTAATGAATTTGCCCTGTTTTCTACACCGGGTCTGTATTACTTTTGCAAACGACACCAAAAAGTTAATGATAAGTGTTATTTTATTTATTTTTTAATTTTTTTTCAACGTTTATTTATTTTTGGGACAGAGAGAGACAGAGCATGAACTGGGGAGGGGCAGAGAGAGAGGGAGACACAGAATCGGAAACAGGCTCCAGGCTCTGAGCCATCAGCCCAGAGCCTGACGCGGGGCTCGAACTCCCGGACCGCGAGATCGTGACCTGGCTGAAGTCGGACGCTTAACCGACTGCGCCACCCAGGCGCCCCAATAAGTGTTATTTTAAAAGAAGGAAGCCTGAGGAGCTGGAATGAATGTAGTTGGTTTTTTTTTTTTCTCTCTTTTTTTAAGAGAAGTCATTCCATTGTGTTGAAATTTACATAATATAAATCCTCTTGAAAGTGGAGTTTCAAGCACAGCCCCTATTCCTAGTATATAGGTTAGAAAATTTACCTAGTTAGGTTTCTGGCAAATAGTAGTAAACATACATGAAACGTGTTGATGGACTTTGTCAGGAACTAGAGGTACAAGTGTTCCCCACATGCACAAACACAGATATTTAGAAATACCCTGTACACCAGGAAACCTTCACTTTTTAAAATTTGTATTCCTTGGGGCGTTTGGGTGGCTCAGTCGCTTGAGCCTCTGACTTGGGCTCAGGTCATGAACTCGCGGTTGATCTGTGCTGGCAGCTGGGAGCCTGGAGCCTGCTTCAGGTTCTGTGTCTCTCTCTCCCTCTGTCCCTCCCCTGCTCGCACTGTCTCTGTCTCTTGCTCAAAAATAAATACAATTTAATAATAAAAAATTAAAATTTGTATTCCCTGTGTAAAATTGCTTATCAACTATAGTATTCAAGCAAACACCAGATGTATTATCTCTACATAAAAGATAAATAAGAAGTAATTTTCCCCTGACGATATTTTAGGAAACCTATTTCAGAGCTATATAGTCCTTACAAAGAAAATTTTTGCTCAATAAAATTTCTTTGAAATCAGTAGTTGGTACTACTTGGTATTCTCTGAGTACTTTTAGTACATGAACAGGTTCAGGTGGAGCCCTATTATTTTCTAGTTATTACTTAACTTATTTTCTTTGACAGAAGTTGCTTAACAAGCAGGAACAACCAGAACAATAAGGAACCACGCAAATAGAAGCTGAAATTTGTAGCAAGAGCGCTGATAGATATTGCCAGAGCCATTGATTTTTCCAAAGCTGCATTATTCTGTTTCACAAAGCAAACTAAACTAAGATTAGATGAAAATAAAATCATCAGGTCTTACACTGACACACAACAAGCTGCTACATATGAGATTGAGGTTAGACCTTCTAAACACAAGAAAAGATATAACCACTTGTATTGTTAATTAACATCTTTGAGACCAAAGGGTTACAGTTATAAATTTACTTTTTTATAATGGATCCATAAGTGCTCAATAAATGTTTGTTAAATAAGAAAAGACAGGAACTTGGATAAAACAACTCCTTTGGGGGTTTTCCCAATGAATCTTTTTTTAATAATGATTTTTTTTGACAGCTCACATGGGAGAATTCTCAAAGGATGGCAGAAGCAGCAGCATACATTTTTAAACCTAAATCCCACTTTAAAAGTAGACAGAACATAGGGGCGTCTGGGTGGCTCAGTCGGTTGGGCAGCTGACTTCAACTCAGGTCATGATCTTGCTGCTGTGAGTTTGAGCCCCTCGTCCGACTCTGTGCTGACAGCTCAGAGCCTGGAGCCTGCTTTGGATTCTGTGTCTCCCTCTCTCTCTCTGCCTCTTCACTGCTCAGGCTCTGTGTCTGTCTCTCAAAAAATGAATAAATAAATGTTAAAAAAAAAGTTTTTTAAGTAGACAGAACATCAATATTTCTTATGAATATGGATGCAAAACTTCTCAACAGAACACTAGGAAATGGAATCCAGCAACATGTAAAAGGAGTACGCGCCAAGACCCACAGTGATTTTTCCCAGGAATGCAAGATTTGTTTAACATGCAAAAATCAATTCATGTAATATACCATATCAGCAGATTAAAGGACAAAAACCACATGATCATCTCAGTAGAAATAGATAAGGCATTGGACAAAATTCAACACCTTTCCATGATTAAAAACACTAAAGAAAACTGGAATAAAAGGGAATTTCTTCAATATGATAAAAGGCATCTGTGATAACCCCACAGCTAACATACTTGATGGTGAAAGACATCTGCTTTCTTCCCTAAAATCAGGAGCAAGACAAGGATGACCATTCTTGGCACTTTTACTTAACATTATATTGGAAGTTCTAGCCAGAACAACAAGGCAAAAAAGTAAAATAGAAGGCAATATCTTTGGGGGGGGGGGGGAACAACTCTCTCTACCATAGATTTTGAATATAAAAGATTTTGAATATAAAAAAATCCTGGGGCACCTGGCTGGTTCAGTCGGAGGAACATGTGACTCTTGATCTCAGGGTTGTGAGTTTAAGCCCCACCCCACTGGGTGTAGAAATTACTTAAAAATAAAATCTTTAAAAAAAAAGAGTCATCAAGGATAGAGTGATAAGGTCTAATATACATTTAATATAAGTTTGATTAACAAAGAATATAGAGAATGTGAAAGAGGCACTTTTCACAGAACTAGGATAGAGAATGAATCCTCAGATACAGTAGAGACAATGAATCCTGAGCAAACTACATGAAAAGAAATCCACTTAGCCAATTTTCATATTCAAATACCATATTTTGATTGTAGCAAAAAACACATGACATAATGCCTTATCTTAACCATTTTTAAATGCACACTGCAGTAATGTTGAGTATATGCACATTGTTGTGCAACAGATCTCTAGAACTTTGCATCTTGTGCAATCGAAACTCTACCTATTGAACAACTCCTCTTTTCCTGTTCTCCCCCAGTCCCTGGCAAACATCATTCTACTTTCTGTGTCTTAAAGTTTGACTAATTTAAATTTCTCTTATAAGTAGAATTAAATACATATTTTTAATTAAAGATTATTCTCCTTTTATTTATCCTTATAGTCAGAGTATTATATCAATTTTTAAAATAGTATGCAGTAAAGGAAGCAAAACAAAGTATTTGTTATTAAAAAATGGCAATGGGGGGGCGCCTGGGTGGCTCAGTTGGTTGAGCGACCGACTTCAGCTCAGGTCACGATCTCACGGTTCATGAGTTCGAGCTCCGCGTCAGGCTCTGGGCTGATGGCTCAGAGCCTGGAGCCTGCTTCCGATTCTGTGTCTCCCTCTCTCTGCCCCTCCCCCATTCATGCTCTGTCTCTCTCTGTCTCAAAAATAAATAAACATTAAAAAAATGGCAATGGGTTCCATAGGGTTCAGAATCATTGAATCCCAACCTAACCCAACTGACCCATATCCATAACACTGCACTCTAGTAACCTTATCTTTTTTTTTTTTTTGGATTTTATATTTAAGTAGTCTCTACACCCAACATGGGGCTTGAACCTACAACACCAAGATCAAGAGTTGCATGCTCTACTGACTGAGCCAACCAGGTACCCCAAGTAACCTCACTAAATATACCATAGACTATTCCTGTCCCATGCCTTGTCTTATACCATTCCTTCCCCTGAAACTAACTTTATAGCTTTCTCCAATCTTCATGCCATAGTTTGGTGGCACCTTCTCCATGCAGCCTTTCCAGATCTCACTAAGCCACAATGAATCCTGAAATGTTCATTTTCTATAGCTGTGATTTGACAAGTAATCATGCACCCTTTTGAGATAGAAGTGTTGTGTTATTTAATGTTGTGTGAACATATTATCTTTCCAACTATATCTTGTAGTTCTTTTTTTCTCCCACAAGGCTTCAGAAGTATCGTAGGCAGTTAATAAATATTTGTTGGTTGCCTGAAGCAACTACATGCAAAATAGACTTAACTAGTTTCAATATTAAAGACTAAAGAGTTTTATATCTGCTCTCTTTACTTTTTTATTAATGTGTTTTGGCTAGGCTCCATGCCCAATATGGGGCTTGAACTCACAACCTTGAGATCCAGAGTCACGTGCTCTACCAACTGAGCCAGCCACACACTCCTGTTCTCTTTAGAGACCAAGAATCTGCTGATTCCATGTGTTTAGGCAGTGCAAATTCTGGAATAGCTTTGTCTCTGCTGAGCACCAGTGAGTTTATCAAAAGATGATAGGGAGTAAATCTGGAGCTAAATGCTTTAAACGTTGTGCTTATTCCACTTCACAGAGACATGGCCATTCAAGGACTCATTCTTAAATAACATAGGACTACATGCTGTTGTTAGTAAACCACACTTTTTATAGTAATAGTATTTATAAATGTGGACTGTAAACTTTTTCAATGCTGTACATTTCACCCTATCTTCCTTTTTAAGACGTACATGGTTGGTGGCACTAGGGATATACCTTAAATCATTAAATCATTAAAATTGTTAACCCACAAGCTCTATTCTAATGTGAAACTCCATCCCATGGGGAAAAAACTTCCCTTATCCCCACAGCCTGCCTTCTCTAAAACTTGAGTGCCCTCTGAGACTACTCATCTCCGTCTGGTGTCCAGGGCAAGGAATAAGGGTCATCATTCTTTGCTCTCTCCAGAGTAGCTCCCAAAACATTATTCTGTACCAGGCCCCCAGGAAAATGGCTCTCCTCTGGCATCTCTAACCATCTCACTCTGTCGAAGCTTCTTTACCAGCATCATCTACCAACCTCTGGGGTACAATCTGCATGTATTCTAAAGACTCTGGCACCTGCTCATGCTCACTGCACTCCACTCCAAGCCCTGCCATCTTGCTGGATAATTTTAAGGTCCATTTGGATCACTCATCCAATGTCCTGATGTTTTATCCTGTTCCCTTAAGCTTCCCAACCTCATCCTCAGCGCTGCTTCTCTTAGCTTCCTCTGACTCGGGAATAACCTACATCTGCTCTACCTTTAAAACTATTATATAGCAGGCATGGGGCTCCTGGGTGGCGCAGTCGGTTAAGCGTCCGACTTCAGCCAGGTCACGATCTCGCGGTCCGTGAGTTCGAGCCCCGCGTCGGGCTCTGGGCTAATGGCTCAGAGCCTGGAGCCTGTTTCCGATTCTGTGTCTCCCTCTCTCTCTGCCCCTCCCCCGTTCATGCTCTGTCTCTCTCTGTCGCAAAAATAAAATAAAACGTTGAAAAAAAAATTAAAAAAAAAAAACTATTATATAGCAGGCTTCTCACTCACTCACTCGCTCTTTCTGAGATGAAATTTGTATAACATAAAATAAAGCATTTTAAAGTGTGAAATTCATTGGTATTGAGCAGATTCACAACATCGTACGACTATCACCTATATCGATTTCCAATTTTCTTCACCCCAAAAGAAAACCCTTTACCTATTAAGCAGTCACTCTTAATTTCCCTCTTCTTCTCACCCCATCCCCTGGCAACCACCAATCTGCTTTCTGTCTTTATGGATTTACCTATCCTGGATTTTTCACATAAGTGGAATCATACAATATGTGCCCTTGTCACTGGCTTCTTTCACTTAGCATGACGTTTTCGAGGTTCATCCACATTGTAGCACATATCAGTACTTCATTCCTGAATTAGTTTCCCTGGGCTGCCATAACAAAATACCACAGACTGGGTGGCTTAAACAGTAGAGATTTATTTTCTCAGTGTTCTGGGGGATGGAAGTCCAAGATCAAGGTGCCTACAGGACTGTTTTCCTTTAAAAGCTGCTCTCGGGGGCGCCTGGGTGGTTCAGTTGGTTAAGTGTCCTACTTCGGCTCAGGTCATGCATGATCTCTCAGTTCGTGGGTTCAAGCCCCACATCAGGCTGTGTGCTGACAGCTCAGAGCCTGGTGCCTACTTCAGATTCTGTGTCTCCCTCTCTCTCTCTGCCCTCCCTCCCCCACCCATCACGTTCTGTGTGTGTGTCTCTGTCTCAAAAATGAATGAACTTAAAAAAGTTTTTTAAAGGCTACTCTCTTTGGCTTATAGACGGCTGGCCTCTTGCTGTCCCTTCATGTGGATGTTCCTCTGTGAGCAGGTGCCCTAGATGTCTCTTTCTTTTCTTATAAGAATGCCAGTCATACTGGATTAGGGCCCCACTCTACCACCTTTATTTTAATTTAGTCACCTCTGTGAGACCTTATCTCCATATATTGTTACCTCCTGAGATACTGGGGGTTGAGACTTCAATAAACGAATTTTGGGGGTCATGATTCAATCCATAAAAGTTGCTTTTATGGCTGGGTAATGTTCTATTGAATGTATATACCATATTTTGTTTATCCATTCATCCACTGATGGACATTTGCGTTGTTTCCACCCTTTCGCTATTGTGAATAATGGTTCCATGAACATTCAGGTACAAGTATTGTTGAGTACCTGTTTTCAATTCTCTTGGGTATATACCTAGGCGTGGAATTGCTGGATCATATGGTAATGCTATGTTTAACTTATTAAGGAACTGCCAAGTTGTTTTCCACAGCAAGGGCATGGTTTCACATTCCCACCAGCCACATACGAGGGTTCTCCACATCTTTACCAACTCTTGCTATTTAGCCCACTACCTCTTCACTCTTTAGGTCCATTATGGCATCTCTCTCTCTCAATTTTTTCACTCCAACTTCATCAAAATCTCTTGCCCTTGACTCCTTATATTCCCCCTAAAAACTATCTCCTTTTTCATTTCTTTCCAAAGCTAATATAAACCACATAATTCAATATGTGTGACATTGAGCTCCCCAAGTATCAGTTTTTCAATCTATAAAGTGGGGATAGCAATATTCCCCAGGACCATTTTAAGAACTGAATGAGCTAACATGTTTGAAGTGTTTAATTCAACACGTATTAAGCATTCACTAAACAGTGGCTATGATATTGACTATCAGATTTCTAACTTTAGCCCTTACTTTTTTCTCATAAACTCCAGGCTTTCATTGGTCATTTTTTTTGTTCAATTTTTTTTAGTGTTTATTTATCTTTGAGAGAAAGAGAGAGAGAGAGCAGGGGAGGGGCAGAGAGAGAGGGAGACACAGAATCCAAAGCAGGCTTCAGGCTCTGAGCTGTCTGCATACAGCCCAACACAGGGCTTGAACTCACAAGCTGTGAGATCATGAGCTGAGCTGAAGTCTGACATTTAACTGACTGAGCCACCCAGGTGCCCCTGGTCATTTTCAACTGCATCCATTTAGTTCATTCATTCACAGGTATTTGTTGAGTGCCTATTACATGTCAGGCACCATACTGAGCATTGATGACAGCAGTGAACAAAATAAACGTGACCCTTGCTTTCATGGAGTAAGAGAAAAAAAAGGTAAATAAATGTGTTCTTATACATGTTGATGGCTGCCATGGTTCGTAGGCAACTGAAGTTTAACATATCCAAAATTAGCATTATCTTCCCTCTGAACCAGATTTTCAGACACCACCATCCACCCAGTCAACCAGTTGAAAAAGCAGAAGTTATTTCAGCTCCTTGAGCTTCAATGAGATGCCTTACCTCCCATTCCACCCCTACCCCTACGTGTACTAGCAACATCAGGCACCAAAAGTCCAAGAACAAAATCTTGGAAATAAGATAAAGAAGAGTTGGAATATTCAAGTTGCCTTATAGAAATGAAAAAAATTTTTGAAATTAGTCTCAAAGTATTAACCCTCATCATTAATTGCCTGGCAGGTTTTCCAGTCTCCAACCTCACCTCTCCCCAGTCTACCCTTCACACAACTGTCAGAATTATCTTCCTAGTAAGCAAACCTGAAAACATGACTTTCCCCATTTAAAATCTTTTACTGACTATTGTCTAACCTCTGAAGTTCTTGGCATTAAAATCTCTTAGACCTGGCCCTTCCCTGCATTCTCCAACTCAATCTTTTACTTTGTCCCTTTTGAACTGTGGGTTCAAACCATGTCAAACCTCTTGCCTTTTTCCAATGCATGCTGTATACAGTTCCTCTTTGTGTGGAAGCCCCCACTTGCCCTTATAGCCTATCTCAGTGATGGCTGCTTATCGTGCAAGAGTGAACTCAGTATCATCGACCTTAAGGAATCATTCCCGAACATCTAAGTAGATCTGACCTCTTTCCTTTATGTGATCCCTGGGCCCTGCACATACTTCTATCATAGCATCTTTAACACTTAATTGTACTTGTGTTTATGACTTCAAGGTACATGAGGATGGGCACTTATTTTTATTCATATTTGTCACTTCAATGTTAGGTACTAAAGAAAGCACTCACATTTTTTGAATAAATTATCTAAAACAAATAGCCAGATTCTTAGTTGTAGTTTTGACTTCCAGTCCTTTTCTGATACGTCTCCCACATGGCCCCCTTACTGGCACATTTTTGTCACACACTGCATCTCAGTCTTTCTTTCTGATCTGCTCTTTTTCCTTTAATCTTTTTCTTTAGGAATTCTTGGCTAATTTAATAGGAAACTCCAATAACTTTTCTTGGTTGATTCTCTCTCCTGTTTCTTTCTTATCCAGAATTGAGGGATCCATTAATTTTGGTTACATCCATTTTCCCTCAACTATCTATACCCCTGTCGTAACCCTTTGGACCTTAAGAGGGAATGTAATTTCCACACACATTCACATATATGGGCAACATTTGCCAAGCACAGGTCTGTATCCTATACTTTGGAGGTTTTGAAATATTCAGAACGTGTTCTGACCGGGAACGGCAAGAACTGTGTGCTAAAGGAAACCATCAAGGTGAGTGTCCTAGGGATCTCAAGCATAGACAGTCAGGGATCCTGGCTCAGAATGGCAATTTAAGGAGAACATTGCTATTCAGAATAGTGTTTATTTCCAGAATGTCTGAAGAGTCAACAAGTAGAGATATAGAGCCAGTCCCCTAGCCCAGGGTGCCTGGGTTCACCACTCATTAGCTTTGCCACTCACTAGCTGTATGGCCTCCAGCAGGTTACTTTATGCCTAGGTTTTATTATCGGTGAAATTGAGATCATGCTAGAAACAATGCACCTCTCAGGATTCTTTTGAGGATTGAGAGTTAACACAGTACTTTGAACAATGCACAAATATAGTAAGTGAAACGTAATACTTAGCTATCTTTATCCGGTCACTTGATAAGAATCTACAAAACACCTAACCAAAACTTTTATTACGCAGTCCTATTTTTGTTGCTCAATGTTCCATTACACATTTCACAAATTTTCACTTTTTATGCCCCGCTTCCTAATGACAGACTTCAATAACAACAAAATCTGACTACATTCTGTCCCCCATACCATCCCAGTTTAGAATTAACCCAGAAAATAATGAATGAACAGAAGCAGTCTCGTTTGTTTGTTGCTATAAACAACTGAGTCACACGCAGTCGAATTCACTTTTAACTAGATCCAGCTGCAGTCTTCGGCAGCCAGAGGGGAAGGAGCGGGAGGGCGGTACCAGAACAGGGCGCGGCCTGGCCAGAGAAACCACGCCCTACGCCAGCTCTGTCCTGCACGCGCGACCGTGACCACAAAACAGAGCCAGTGGCCAGGGCAGCCCGGGACAGGGGCAGCGGCCGGAAGTGCGGCCTGCCGGGGGCGGGGAAACGAGGCAAAACCGGGAGCCCCGGACGGGCGGCCTATCAGAAGCGACGGTCCCAGTGGAGAGGGCGGAAGAGAAGAAAGCCAGTTCCGGACGCGGCCGCGCCGCCATCTGTCACCTCAGCTCCGGCACCAGCAAGCAGCCCGTCGCCCCAGTCCTGCCGCCTGTCTCCTCGGCGGAGGCTGCTTCCCGGTCCTGCCATCTGTCTTCCCTGTTCTCGTCTCTGGCTTCTTTTCCAACATGGATCTGGTCGGAGTGGCATCGCCTGAGCCCGGGCCCGCAGCGGCCTGGGGACCCAGCAAGGTGAGTGGCGGTCGCGGCTGACGCACCTGCCTTGGTCACCCGGGCTGGCCCTCCCGGAATGCTCGGAGAGGGTGACAGGCACGGAGGCGGCTCCACGGGCGACTGGGGAAGTTCTGAGCGGGACCCCGGCGACCTCGGACGGTGGGGACGGGGGGCGGCGCTGCCAGGGTGGGATGGGGGAGGCTAGGAGAGTGGCCGGGTCTGCCAGTGGCCACTCTCGGCGGTTTGGTCTCTCTCCAGATCTGCACCTTGATTTGTGAACCTCGGTAGCAAATATTTGGCTGGGCTGACTTAGAAACTCTGACGTTTGAGAGAAAACAAGCACTATCTTGTTGGTCATGGGCCAAGTGAGTCAGCCCGAATACTGCACAGAAAGCCCGACCGAGGAAAGGCCATTTAGGCAGCTGTTTCCTTAGGTTGACAAATACGGTTATTCCCCCTTAGTTTCTTGGTTTTGAAGTAGTAAATAAATTGTAAATCCAGGCGCACCTTCCTCCCTCAAACTAATACTCGCGTACACTGTGTACTGTCAAAGCGGTTATGAATTCTCATTATCTGTCTGGGCTTTAACGTTTAAGCTTTTTCCTGTAGTGGCCAGCTATTACGTTTATTTCACGTTTGATTTCTGGTTTTCAGACTGCTCCTCTGCATGATAGTTTCATCAGAAGGAGGAAAAGACTCTTCTGCCGCTTTGTTGAGGATTTGCTTGAAAGCAAGAGTGCTTCAGTTGGGATGTTGTGTTCCTCAAATTAAGGTTGTGAAGGAATCCAACTTTTATAGCTTCTTAATTGTTTTTCACATGCTGTCACGGAATATTTGTTCCGTGTAGAGGGTCACTCGGTTTATTAGATCTTTAGGCTAGGTCTTAACAGAGCAAGGGGAAATAATTAGCTATTCAGAAAAGTATGAAAGTTTAATTAAAGTTAATTTTATGAAAGTTCTGATACAACTGCAGGGAGAATTAAGAGAATCCACTGGCAGATGTGGTTACATCTACATGTTTTTTTGTGTAATTTTTTTCTACTAAGCCGTGTTGACAAGGCCAAGATCAGTAGACATAAAAAGACAAAATCAGTAGCCTAATACAAATAAATGTGTACTTTACATGTTAAATTCCTCCACTTAAGCACCTAATGGCTGATAAAAATGCCAAATGAGACAAACTTTGCTCAGAATACATAATGTCAGAACAAATTTCATTTAGAAAACTAATTCAGTAATAAAATGTTATCATATTTTCATTTAAGGATACGTCATCAGAAATAGAAAGTTTCAGTGTCATCATTCAACAAAAAAAATAATCCTGGGGTTTATTGATGTTCTGCTGAGGAGACAGCATTTTCACAGGGTAAAAATTAGATGCTGCAGTAATTTCTTAATCCTCTCCTCCTCTGTTTGGAAGACCTAAGTAATTACAGAAAGCTTAGTGGAGGAGGTAGAGATTTGAGGAAGGTCTTGAAAAATGGAAAAAATGTCAAAGGCCAGCAATTCCCAAAACTTTTTGGTTAGGACCAATTTACACTCTTAAAAATCATTGAGAACCCCAAAGAATTTTTGTTTATATTGGTTACATCTATTGATATTTGTTATATCAGAAATTAAAACAGACATACGAAAAGTTTTTATTAAGTGATATAAAAGTTGTTATGTGTTAATACAAACAGCATTTTTATATGTAACCTCTCCCTTCATTTTCCAAAACAAACAAACAAACAAACAAACAAAAATTAGTGGTATAGTATTGTTTTGTATTTTTGCAAATCTCTTTAATATCTGACTTAATAGGAGACCTTTTTTCTTTTACTCTGTTGTGTATGCTTTAGTTGAAGCATATGAAGAAATTATGTTCCTACAGATGTGTAGATTATAGCAGGTATAATCAAAGATGGCTAACGAGCACATAGATGTACTGAGAACAAACTGAATTAATCTCTAAAAATGCACATTTAGGGGCGCCTGGGTGGCTCAGTCAGTTAAGCATCTTCACTTCGGCTCAGGTCATGATCTTGTAGTTTATGAATTCAAGCCCAGCACTGGGCTCTCTGCTGACAGCACAGAACCTGCTTCGGATCCTCTGTCTCTCTCTCTTTCTGCCCCAACCCTGCTTCTGTGCACTCTCTCACACACTCTCTCGCGTGAAAATAAATATGCATTAAAAAAAAATCTTAAAATAAAAATGCACATTTATATCCTAAACCTACTACCTTAGAAAATTTTGGAAAATGCAAGAATATACAAGTACACATTCCAGGAGCCATCAGAGTGATATTCCCATATCTGATGTAGACTGGAAAACTCCCCTCTACACTCTTTATTTGAGAGAGAGGGAGGGAGAGGGAGAGAAGAGAGAGGAAGAGGGGCAGAAGGTGAGAGAGAGAGAGAGAGAGAGAGAGAGAGAGAGAGAATCTCAAGCAGCCTCCACACTCAGCACAGAGCCAGACTCAGGGCTCCCATCTCACGACACTGGGACAGTGACCTGAGCTGAAATAGAGTCAGACATTCAACCGACTGAACCACTTAGGCCCCCCTCCACTCCATGCTTGAGAGGATAAGAGTGGAAAAGACAAAGAATGTCTTAGTACAAAATAATTTTAATCTCACAGACACCCTGAAAGAGTCTTGGGGACCCCTCCCCCCGGGTCTTGGGGGTGCCAGTTATAAAATGCCTAACTGGTATTATAGACAAAGAATTTTTAATGGATATTCCAAGGGAGAATTGGCAAACTGTAGGTAAAAGTGAGGAAATGTGTAGCTCTGTTGGAAAGAGAACTGTGAAAAATTAATTCATGGGGCTCTTGAAAACTGTCAAGTTCATCAAAAACAAAGTCTGAGAAACTCCCAGCCAAAGAGTCATGCTGACTAGATGTTATATGGTGTGCTGGCTTGATTAACGATCCTGAAATAGAAGGACGTTACAGAAAAACTAAGAAAATCTGAATAAAGTATGCACTTCAGTTAATAATAATCAAGTATATAAATATTGGTCTATTAATTATGGCAAATGTACAATACCAATACAGGGGAAGCTGGGTATGGGATGTTTGGGAACTCTATGCCATCTTTGCAATTTTTCTGTAAATCTAAAAGTAACGTTAAAAGTTAAAAAAAATTAATGTTGTATAAACTCAGATGATGTTTTCCATAGACCCTTGTCTTTAGAAGTAAAATTACCACTTAAATGTTCTATCTAGATTGTATCTCTTAGTTGCATGGGCAAAAAAGAGACCTTCCTATGGGTTATGATTCTCTTGGCTTGCTTCAAGTTGAGAATTGGATTTTTGTTACTACGTGCCTCCTTCATGTTTGCTGTTTTTTATTTACTTGATTCTTCCCCACAGTTGTCTGCAGGATGAGCAGCTAGGGGTGCATCTTTGTGAGCTAGAAGGAAATGGGGATAATTTCCTTCTACTCTGCAGCCATCCTGGTGTTGCAGAATGTGGTAGTTATAAAGAACTCCACAGAGCAGTGGTGGGTTTCCTAGAGGAGAGGAAAACCGGTCTAGTCTCAGGGGCCTTCAGCAAACAGGAAAGAAAGAATCAGAGAGCTGGTTAAGGCCTTGATAGATGTCATGTTTAGAGCAGAATGACTATAACTAGGAAAGGTTGTGTGGGGTTTCTCATCAGATCTTGATGCTGTGGGAGTTTATGTTGATGAAGGGAATGATGGGAAAGGACATTGGATAGTGATGGTGCAGCAAGATTATGGAGGGCTTTTTCTCTCTATCTCTGTAAATTTATTATTATTATTATTATTATTATTATTAATTTTACAAAGTTTCTCTATTCACAGAGGGTGTTTGATTTATCGAGGAGTTGCAAGATGATGACAGAGGATTCCTCTCTATACACCCTGTGGTGCCCATGCATAGGAGGAGCCCCCGGTAAATTATCAGAGGCTCCCTTGAGATGATGAACCTCTTGTGCCTGTGGAAGACTGCCCCCTGTCTGGCAGCTGTCCCTCACACAGCCCAAAAATTTTTATGGAGGCCTTTTGACTGCTAGTTTGAGGAATTTGGATTTGAGGAATTTGGGCAACCTTTGTGAAGCCTTATTTACCTTTACCCATGGAAGTTGCCTTGGTGTGGGTCAGCCCAGCTGAGCTGGTCAGTAGAGGTACAAGGAAGGGGAGTACAGCTCGAGAGTACAAGGCTTCAAGGAGCAAGATCAGTAGGAGTGGGCAATTAGGATATCTTGGTGCTCTGTGGTCTCTATGTGTTTCTTTTTCTGGTTCAGTATCTTTTGGGTGTAAGTCAGTCTCTGCCTCAAAATAAAGTCACCCCCTGTCGGTATTGCCTCCTCTGAGAAATTGTCAGATAATATGTTGTTTAACATCTTATAAAATTAATTGACTGCTGACAAACAGAAGCACCAGAAGTGGCTAGCCAGAGGGGCCGATTTCAAGATGGAGAAAGGGATGTTAGAATAGTAGAGATGTAGAAAGGTATCACACCTCTACAGCCTGGGGACAGCCTGGCAGTTCTGTGAAATATTTCCAGTGGTTTTTTTTTTTTTTGGCATGTGTTATTCAGTGAATACCCGAGTGTCTCTTTATGTCTGAAACTCTATGCTGGGCTCTGAGAATGAGAAGACCCTGCCCTTCAAGGGGCTCATGTTGTATTGTGGCTGATACATTAATACAGTCATTGGTCCTGACCTACAGTGTGTGCACAGTGGTATGGGAACACAAAGGCAAGGATCTGGTTTTGTCTGATGAAATTGAGAGAGCCTTAAGGAGTTGGTGACAATTGGGGGAAAATAGAGAAGGAGGAAAATGCTCCGAGAGGAGCATGTGTGAAGGTATGGAGGGGTGAAAGTATGCCATAATTAGCACATGCTTATTGTTATTAGAGCATAGGGTAGGTAAGAGTTGAGACTGGAAAGATAAAGTAGGTCAAATTGTGAAGAGCATTCCTCGTTGAGGAATTTGGATTTCCTACTGCAGGCAGTACAGAGGTTTGCTTCTCACATTCCAACGCAGGGTGATTAGGGAAGCAGTATAGCAAAATACTGAGGGCAGCTTCTTAAGTTCAAAATCTGCCTTAGTTCAAATCTCAGCACTTCCATCTGCAGTGTTATTTGGGGTTAAAAAAAACCTTTCTGTGTCTCAGTTTCTAAATCTATAAAATGGGGGTGATGTTGTAATTATGCAGTTGCTGTGTCTCGAATAATCTATGTAAGTTATGCATATTAGGCAAGTGATTCACATACAGTGAATATTCCAATGTTGTCTGTGATTCTGCTGTTAGTCATTGCAAAATGTGGTTGACAGATCTGAGTTAGAGGATACAATCATTTACCTTTTGGAACCTGGACTTTGAAACTGATCAGACTAGGCATTTCTAGGTTAGGGGGCAGCATTATGTATTCTACTTAGTGGATTCAGAAGGAAGTCAGCAGAAGTCATGTGGCAAAGAGAGAGCTGTATTCTCCAGATTACAGAAAACTTCAAGATTCCAGACTTCAAAATCCTCACCAGGAGAGTGCTCAATTGCTGATAAGATCTGAGTGAGTGAAAGTCACACCAGACCTTGAGGAAGCCTCCTTTATTCTGTCCACATCTGGCTTTATGTAAGGCTGAAATAATTCTGCAGTAGGCTAGCATAGGTATGTGCTGGGAGCCTGCTGCATCTCATTAATCTCAGGATAAGGCTTGATAAAACTTGATTCTGATTCACCTAGGCAGAAACAGTTATCTATCACCTGTTAGAGCTTTTACCCTAACAACCTGAACCAATTCCTGAATCTCAATGTTAAGGAACCTGAACAAGGGTCATAGGCCAGCTGGAGGACCTAAACTTGATTTGAAAGTGTTGTGGCTAAAACAAATATCCATCATATGCTATATTCCAATTTAGACACTTGGCAGTAGTTAAGGGGTAAGTTTGGACTTTATCCTAAAGGCAGTGGGAAACATTAGAACAATCAAGAGCTGTAAGTAAGGGGGCGCCTGGGTGGCGCAGTCGGTTGAGCATCCGACTTCAGCCAGGTCACGATCTCGCAGTCCGGGAGTTCGAGCCCCGCGTCAGGCTCTGGGCTGATGGCTCAGAGCCTGGAGCCTGTTTCCGATTCTGTGTCTCCCTCTCTCTCTGCCCCTCGCCTGTTCATGCTCTGTCTCTCTCTGTCCCAAAAATGAATGAACGTTGAAAAAAAAAAAAAATTAAAAAAAAAAAAAAAAGAGCTGTAAGTAAGGAAACTCAACTAATCAAATCTGCATTTTAGAAAAGCCATTGTGCTGTGGTATGGAAAATGGAAACAAGCAGGACTAGAAGCAGAAAGATTAGTTAGGACTCTCTTAGAGTAGCCTGGTGATGAGTGGGTGATGCCTTGGAGTAGAATCTCAGAAGGAAGACAGAGAAAGCTGGGCCAGTTCAAGAGAGATTTAGACATGTTATTCAATATTAGTGGTTTAATCACTAGATTATCAAATGTGATCATTTGCCACTAAGTAAAGCTTACCTTCTCAAAAATTAGGAATTGTAAGATAAATTTATGGTTTGTATTTCAAGAGGGCTGAGATAGTGATGTCATTGAGAAAGGCCAACTTGCTGATTGTCCAAGAAGAGTTTCACAGGATATTGCTTTGTTGCAGTGGTACTGTTTCAAGACTGCTTCTCAGTTTTTATAGTTCAGAAATGTAGTTTTTATTGTTTGTCATTGTTAGTTTTGTTTTAACATATCCCCAGATGTCTTGTGAGGGGCTGACACACACTTTTGACATGTAGAAGACTTACCCCTTAAATTAGAATGAGGTATAACTTCTGAGTGGGCTTTGAATTGTGCTAGTTGGTATAGTCTGTTCCTAAAAGAGAATCTACACGGGTGTCTGGCTGGCTCAGTCAGTAGGTAAAGCATGAGATTCTTGGTCTTGGGGTTGTGGGTTTGAGCCCACCTTAGGTGTAGAGATTACTTAAAAATAAAATCTTTAAAAAAAAGAGAGAGGAAATCTACATGGGAAGCCAGATTAAAAGCAGAAGATTATTTGATGAGCATGGAATCAGAACAAGGATGGTTATATGAACTCATTAGGTAGTGGGGTGATGCTATCATAGCCTGGTATTCTCCTTAACTAAAAAAACACACCTACCAAAAAAAAAAAAAAAAAAAAAGGGACACACCTACCAAACAGGTTAGAAAGTGCTTTTGGCAAGTGTAGTTTACATTTATCCTTGATTAGGTTTGAGATGGGAGATATTTTTACTTTTAAGATAATTTTCTCTTTTCTTTCTTTCTTTCTTTCTTTCTTTCTTTCTTTCTTTCTTTCTTTCTTTCAAGAGGGAGGGAGAGGGAGAGCAGGGTAGGGGCAGAGAAGGAGGGGGAGAGAGAGAACCCCAAGCATGCTCCACACCGTCAGCTCAGAACCCCATGTGGGGCTCGATCCCACGAACCATGAGATCATGACCTGAGCCGAGATCAAGAGTCAGACACTTAACTGAGCCACCCAGGTGCCCCAAGATGATTTCTGTAAGTAGGTAATTCTTTATTTTGGGTTGATTTTAACTAGTTTAATTCTCAAAAGATAGCCTTATTTTCAAGTTTGGAGGGTACTTTTCATTACTATGAATTAACCCCTTCTTTTTCTTTAAATAGTGTCCATGGGCTACCCCTCAAAACACAATATCTTGTTCCTTGGCTGATGTAATGAGTGAACAGCTGGCTAAAGAATTGCAGTTAGAAGAAGAAGCTGCCGCTTTTCCTGAAGTTGCGTAAGTAAAATTGACAAAGAATCTATTTTGTCTAGCAGCTTATTGTAAAGGTTTGAGGATTTGATTAGTCATTGTCATGGCCAGTGATTAAGAAATAACATTTTGAAAAGCAGTGCAGTAGAAAGAGCACCATACTGGGAGTTCTCCAATATTTGGGTTTTGGTTCTGATTCTATAATTAGCTGTCAGTGCTGTCTGGGGCAAATCCCTGTTTCTCTGGGTTTTAGTAATTACAATAATTGAATCACATGATCTCCAAATTAGCAAATACTGAAGTAGGATACAGTTTTGATCAAATGTTTATAGTTTATCTTTTCATATATGCTTTCTCTCCAGAACACAGAACAAATGAATTTTGAGTCTGTTTGGATTTTATTATAGTCCATTTAGCTTTCTCGTGTAGCTCTCTTAATCCTAGTTGGTGCTTTCACAAGTGCCTGCCATTGGTCAGAGGGCAGCTGGACAGAAGGTGAATGATTTGGGCAAGTTTTTCCCATTGCTTCTTCAGTACAGTTTGTAACAGTGAAAAGATACTCTTCTCTCATAATCCGTTGCATCTGTTTACACAAGCACATTATATTAGTTTCTCTTGCCTTATTTTGAATAGTGTTGCTGAAGGACCATTTATTACTGGAGAAAACACTGACACTTCCAGCGACCTAATGCTGGCCCAGATGCTACAGATGGAATTTGACAGAGAATATGATGCACAGCTTAGGCGTGAAGAAAAAAAATTCAATGGAGATAGCAAAGGTACTGTGACCTTATTAAGACAACTCCATTGTGTGGCAAGAAATGCTTGTAATGTGCTCCTAAATACATCTTCAACTGTTTTTGCCTTTTTAAGTTTCCATTTCCTTTGAAAATTATCGAAAAGTGCATCCTTATGAAGACAGTGATAGCTCTGAGGATGAGGTTGACTGGCAAGACACTCGTGATGATCCCTACATACCAGGTATCGATGCTTTTATTTCCTGAGGAGTGGGGGGGTGGGTATAGGACAGGGACAGAGGAAGACTAAGATTTCCAGTGGATCCTTATATTTTACATTTCTCTTTGAATCTCATTTGTAACTTATTATTAGATTTAAATATCTTTTCAGACAATATTGAATGTAGCAATGTAGTCTTTGCTATTTTTACATAAACTTGGCTTGTCTTAATCGCCTTTAGCAAAACCAGTTCCTACTCCCAAAAAGGGTTTTATTGGAAAAGGAAAAGACATCACCACCAAACATGATGAAGTGGTATGTGGGAGAAAGAATACAGCCAGAATGGAAAATGTAAGTTACAGGAAGTATTCTCTGTCAATCAAGAGTTTTACTGGTATAAGTTTAAAAAAACATGGGATTCTAAATAAGCACAGTATCTTAAATTTCTAAAAATATCCTTCATAAGGATGGATGTAAAGATGTTTTAGATAATAATATAGCAGTACCATGAAAACTCAGACATAATGAGAATGGATCTGAGAATAAAATTCTACAACAATATTAAGAAAACTGGTTTGATTTGTATTGATTCTAAATTTAAGAAATAGTTATTATGAAAGTAGTGTATTTATTTTTTAGCATATTATTTTCCATAAAATAGCACCCCCTCACCCACCCAAGAAACAGAGAACAGTGTTGATTGGGGGATAGGAATGGGAGAGAGAAATACTTTCTATCATACTTTTTTATACTTTTTGAATTTTTTTACTTTGTGCCTGAACTATCTCTGCAAAATCAGAAATAAAATGTAATTTATAAAATAGAAAAAAGAAGAAAAATTAGCATACTTTCTCTTATAAATATTGTGGTTAATAGAAAACATTTAGACTTTAGAACACAAATACTTGTTAAGTAATCTTTATTTATTTATTTAAATTTTTCTTTTAATTTTTTTTCTACACCCAAAGTTGGGCTCGAACTCACAACCCCAAGATCAAGAGTAACACGCCGCACTGACTGAGCAAGCCAGGCACCCTGTAAACTGATTATTAAATTCTAGAAATAGGCCAGACCTGACTCTAGAACAACCCTCTCAAGTAGAATTTTATTTGATAATAGAAATATTCTATATCCATGTTAACTAATAGTAACCACATTTGACAGTTGAACACTTAAAATTTGGGTGATGCAGCTGAAGAGCTGAATTTCTAATTTAATTTTAATTTATTTAACTTAAAAAAAATTTTTTTAACATTTATTCATGTTTGAGAGACAGAGAGACAGAGAGAGACAGGGCATGCGTGGGGAAGGGGCATAGAGAGGGAGACAGAATCTGAAGCAGGCTTCAGGCTCTGAGCTGTCAGCACAGAGCTCAATGCGGGGCTCGAACTCACTAACTGCGAGATCATGACCTGAGCTGAAGTGGGACGCTCAACCGACTGAGCCACCCAGGGGCCCCTAATTTATTTAACTTTAAATTTCTACACGTGGCTAGTGGCTACCATATTGGACAGTGGCAGCTCTAGAACATAATTGTCATGGTGTGGGCGGAGCTTGCTGTATACTAACCCACTTCTCAAAAATAATTCATTATAAGATTGTATTTCTTTGGTAAGATTTGGTGTAGCCTTCAAAATATAATGTGTCTTTTGTCTAATGTAAAAGCAAGGTGCAAAGCATATGCAGAAATGCCTTAGTTTTTAGATGTGATTCAGTATTTTCTGTGCTTTTCTTTTATTTTTTTTTTTAAAATTTTTTTTTTTTTCAACGTTTATTTATTTTTGGGACAGAGAGAGACAGAGCATGAACGGGGGAGGGGCAGAGAGAGAGGGAGACACAGAATCGGAAACAGGCTCCAGGCTCTGAGCCATCCGCCCAGAGCCCGACGCGGGGCTCGAACTCACGGACCGCGAGATCGTGACCTGGCTGAAGTCGGACGCTTAACCGACTGCGCCACCCAGGCGCCCCTTCTGTGCTTTTCTTAAAAAGCCTTGCTCTCTGTTGTGTTTTTTAGTGAGGTGTTTTTTGTTTTTTTTTTTTTGTCTGTGATACCTATGGGTTCTGCTTTTGTAGGCTAATCACCTATTGAGTAAGAAACCTGTTCCAAGTAAAGACTGGTACTGTAGTTTTTTTGTTATCACCATCCCAGGTTTAAAGTATTCAGATGCTAATTTTCTTCTTTTTGGCAGTTTGCACCTGGGTTTCAGGTAGGAGATGGAATTGGAATGGATTTAAAACTATCGAACCATGTTTTCAATGCTTTAAAACAACATGCCTACTCAGAAGAACGTCGGAGTGCCCGCCTGCATGAGAAAAAGGAGCATTCTACTGCGGTAAGTATTTTTACATTTTTTTCTTTGATGGGAAGTTCATATTAGAAAACTTCATATTTGGGGAAGAAACAAAACTTCCATGTTTGATATTTTTTCCATGCGATTGACTTTTCGAATCAGAGTTATAAATAAAACCCAAGTAGCTTTGCTGCTTGACTTTTCAGACTTGATGTAGCAGTTACTAATCACTTACCCAAAACTAACATTTTAGTGGTCATAATTAATTTGAATATGAATGTTTTAAGATTGAAAAAATTGGTTTCTGTTATACTATGACATTTATAATAACTTAATCTCTAACGTTTTATGTTGGTGAAGATAGTATCTATATGAATATTTTAAGATTGAAAAAATTGGTTTCTGTTATACTGTGACATTTATAATAACTTAGTCTCTAATGTTTTATGTTAGTGAAGATAGTATCTAATATCTTGAGAATAAAGTGATTTGTAAAAGTTAACAAAAACAATAGTAACTACACTAGCAGCTATTTAAATTTTAAAGATAAAACAAGATTTTGACTAACCTAGTGTCTGATTTTTAGTAGTTCTTTTAGATATTCACTTTCAGAGGCACTGAGTTGTAGTTGCAGAGGTGAATTGTATTTTGACAGCACACTTTTAGGAGCCTGTTATATATACATCTAGGTAAATTATAAAGGTAAAAAGTATGTTTTGAATGTTAGATACTAGAAATGGCTCAGAAAATGTTTTGTTATTACCGGTCATTTTCATTTATAGTGCTTTATCTTTTTCAGGAAAAAGCAGTTGATCCTAAGACACGTTTACTTATGTATAAAATGGTCAACTCTGGAATGTTGGAGACAATCACTGGCTGTATTAGTACAGGAAAGGAATCTGTTGTCTTTCATGCATATGGCGGGAGGTAAATGAGCAAAATGCAGTACCATCATGTCAATAAAATCTTAGCCCATTCTTCCCTGTATTAATGGATTTATACAAAAACAGTGCTACATGGCAAGTCAATTTGTATAGACTTCTTTAGTCTTTTTTCTATGTATATATATTTTCTACATTATTGTTATACTATCCCATACAGGCTGCTGTAAGTGACAGAGCAAAGTTTGCACTTGGGTTTGTCTCAAAACCCATGGTCTTTTTACTACGGGGCCCTTTCATACCAGCTTGAGTGGGGTATGCTTAGATCAGTTACTGATTCTTGCCTTTGTAACTCTGATCCTTTAAGAAATACCAACTTTAAATAATGCTTGTATCAGGGCACCTGGATGGCTCATTCAGTTAAGCGACCACCTTCGGCTCAGGTCATAATCTCGTGGTTCATGGGTTTGAGCCCCACATCGGGCTCTGTGCTGACAGCTCAGAGCCTGGAGCCTGCTTCTGATTCTGTGTCTCCCTCTCTGTCTGCCCCTCCCCTGCTCATGCTCTGTCTCTGTCTCTCAGAAATACATAAATGTTAAAAAGAAAAAAATGCATCATTTAAGGAAACGTCTTGTAAAGATCTTATACTATTTAGATCTTACCCACTTCACTTTTGTTACAAGGGCTTAGATGAGTCAAGAATAACATGAAGAAGGAAGATACTTTTTAAAGTGGAGCCTGTTTAGAGATTGTGCTTAAGCCAGGAATGTAAAATCATCTGGTCACTTACCATTGAAGTCAACCAACAAGGTTCACTACACGTCAGTTATTCCTTTACCTTAATAATATTTACAAACAAAAACATTAAAATAGATTACAGAATTCTAACTCTTTTTAGGTTCAGAATGTATTTACTGTGTACTTAAGGGGATTCAAATGATTATTGGTCAACTCCTTGCCTTTGCTTTTCTTAAGTATTTAATCTTCCTTTCTAGATGAGACATATATGTATAATCACATGTTGAATTATACTGTTAAGTTTAAAAATGAAAAGGATAAAAATGAATATTAGGGTAAAATAGCTCAACATTTTCAAGCCATGCGATCTGGAGCAGATTACTAAACTTTGTTTAAAAACTGACCCTTACCCGGGCACAGGTTGGAGTTAAGCGTCCAACTCTGGATTTCAGCTCAGGTCATGATCTCATGGTTCGTGGGTTTGAGGCTTGCATTGGGCTCCATTCTGGCAATGTGGAGCCTGCTTGGGATTCTCTTTCTCTCTCTCTCTCTCTCTCTCTCTCTCTGTCCCTACCAGCTCACTCTCAAAGTAAATAAATAACTTAAAACAAAAAAAACCTGGCGCTTACCTCATAGGATTTTTGTGGTGATAAATGAGATCATAAATTTGATAATGTCTGGTATAAATCTTTTTAAAAAAAATTTTTTAATGTTTATTTACTTTTGAGACAGAGAGACAGAGACAGAGCATGAGTAGGGGAGGGGCAGAGAGAGAGGAAGACAGAAGCCAAAGCAGGGTCCAGGCTCTGAGCTGTCAGCACAGAGCCTGATGTGGGGCTCGAACTCACAGACTGTGAGATCATGACCTGAGCTGAAGTAGGATGCTTAACTGACTGTGCCACCCAGGTGCCCCTGGTATATATTAATCTTAATAAATAACTTATTTCTTCCTTTAAACTTCATTGCCCTCTTCCCAAATTTTATTTAAGGGTTCCCTAAGACCAGACAAATATAAATTAATGACACAAATTAAAATGGGAGATTACTCATGGTAGAAATTAAAACTACAGAAAGGATTAAAATGAAAAGTAGCCTTCATCTTACCAACTCTCCTTACACAGGTCTTTTCTTCAAAGATAACCACTATGTTTTAACAGTTTTTAGTTTAGTCTTCCAGGAATTTTTATGCATATATCCCTTAATTTGTTTATACAAGAGATTATATTCTGTATTCAAGATCTTAGTTTTTCAGTTAATATATCTTAGATCTTTCTAAGCTCATACCATCCCATTTTTATAGCAGTACATTACAGTGTGTTAATGGGCTTATAGCATAGCCAAGAAGAGAACATTATAGCAATAACTGTTACGGTTGATAAAAGAGAATTATGTAATAGAGTACACAGGTAGGACTATCTTTGTACATCTACCTTGGTGTGCTTTTGCAAATATATACATTTTTAAAGTTTATTTATTTTGAGAGAGCACAAGTTAGGGAGGAACAGAGAGAGAGGGAGAGAGAGAATCCCAAGCAGGCTCCATGCTGTCAGTGCAGAGCCTGATGCAGGACTTGTTTTCATGAACCGTGAGATCATGTCCTGAGCCGAAATCAAGAGTTGGACGCTTAAAGAACTGAGCCACCCAGGCGCCCCTCTTATGCTGAATTCTAGTTCTGAAATTGCTGGGGCAAAGACTGTATGCACTCTTTTCCCTTTTTGTTAAATAGTGGAATGCCTCATTGAATGGAGAATACCAGCTGGCTATGGTAGCAAGCAGCATATCTTTCTTCTATTTATTAAAAATTAAAAAGAATTTTTTTCTTGTATGTCACACCAAAGGCCAGAAATCCTGAATTTGTGTTTATATTTTCATTTTACTGGCAGGACAAATGTGATTTCCCCTATGAGTCAGTCAAATCAAATAAGTTGTTGTACATTCTATGAACGTCAGTAGGTACTGACAGATTGCCCTGTGAGAAGGTCAGTTAACTTATGCAGCAGTATGAATCTGTTTCCCTCGTCCTCATTAATGCTTAGTAATATCAAACGTAATTTTTTGTCAGTGTAGAAGATGAAAAGTACTATTTTGATATTTTGGTGTGCATTTGTCTATAATTAAGGTTGTACATTTTTTGGAAGTGCTTTTATACCATTTGTATTCCTTTTTATTGTCAACTGCTTTGTTTATCCTTTATCTATTTTCCATTATACCCAATGATAATGAATGATCTCTCTTTCTTTCTGGTAGAATTGGTATGGTAATCCGTACTTGCGCATTTGTAAGTTAGCAAAACTAGAGAGCATTTGGTTTTCTACAACTGAGAGTAAATACTTTTTTTAATATTTATTCTTGAGAGAGGGAGAGAGCAAAAGAGAGAGCGGGGTTGGGGGTGGCAGAGAGGGAGAGAGAGAATCCCAAGCAGGCTCCATGCTGTTAGCACAGAGCCTTATGTGTTTACTTACTGAACCTTGAGATCATGACCTAAGCTGAAAGCAAGAGTTGGATGCTTAACTCACTGAGCCACCTAGGTGCCCTGAGAGTAAATGCTTCTAAAGTTTTTAGTTTTCTGTGCTATGTAACAAATTACCACAGACTAGCAGCTTAAAACAACACTCATTTAGCATCTCCCAGTGTCTGTTGATTGGAAGTTCCAGCGAGCGAGGCTTAGCTGGGCTTTCTGCTCAGGGCTACTCTGGGTGGCAGCTGGGGCTGCATTCCCTTCTGGGGCTCAGGTCCTCTTCCCTTGGCACAGTTCAGTTTATTGCCGCTGTAGCACTTAGGTCTCTATTGTTGGCTGTCAGGTAGGTAGGGGCTGCTCTCAACTTCTAGAGGTCACTGCAGGTCCTGGTCATACCTCCCTTTCATGCAGCACAAGTGAGACTTCATACAGGATAGGAATAGTGAACAGAACAGTATCATTGCCATTCGCATTCAGGGAAGAGGTCATGATGAAGTTAGATCTCAACCTGGATTGTAAACAGTAGGCAAAACCCCATAAAAATCCAACAACAACCTGGTGTTGAGTGCAAAAAGCTAATTGCTTAATATTTACAGTATACCATCTGTTAAACTTTTTAAGTTATACAGAAAATAATATACATGGATTTTTAAACATAGATGCTTGTGTGTGTGAGTATTTATATATTTTTTAGAAAGAGTAGGAAGATACTGTTCATGATGGTGATTGCCTTTGGAGAGGAATAAAGAAATAAGGAATAAAACTACCTAGGGTGGTAAACAAAGGGAACTTCAGCTTTATCTGCAATATTTAATTATTTATTTATTTATTTATTTTTTTTTAATTTTTTTTAACGTTTATTTATTTTTGAGACCGAGAGAGACAGAGCATGAACGGGAGAGGCGCAGAGAGAGAGGGAGACACAGAATCGGAAGCAGGCTCCAGGCTCCGAGCCGTCAGCCCAGAGCCCGACGCGGGGCTCGAACTCACGGACCGCGAGATGGTGACCTGAGTTGAAGTCGGACGCTTAACCGACTGCGCCACCCAGGCGCCCCTGCAATATTTAATTATTTTAAACGAATAAAAGGGCTGAAAATGGGAGGCTTGAAGTTTAGGCAATGAGGAGATTGACAATGAGAATAGAAAATGTATGTTTAGAGGTAACAGGGTATAAAACCACATAAGCAAACCGGAAATTGGTAAGGAGGACCTTACAAGCTAGACAGAGGGATGTGTAATTTACTAAGAAACAAGGAAGTTTATGAATCTTATAAGTTAGAATCTTAGATACCTTCTGAATAGGGAATCTCCTCAATGGTATTTTTTTTTAATTTTTTTTAAACATTTATTATTGAGAGACAGAGAGACACAGAGCGTGAGCAGGGGAGGGGTAGAGAGAGGGGGAGACACAGAATCTGAAGCAGGCTGCAGGTTCTGAGCTGTCAGCACAGAGCCCGACACGGTGCTCGAACTCACAAACTGTGAGATCATGACCTGAGCCGAAGTCAGTTGCCCAACCAGCTGAGCCACCCACGTGCCCCGCAGTGGTATTTTTGATAGGGTCTCATCTACCTTATAGTTAAACTGTTGCAGTGACAGGGAGCTTATCTCAAAATCCAGAGGTGTTTATAACACCTTTAAACTACTGGGAATTTCTTTCTGGTATAGAATCTCTAATCTGTCTCCTGAAAACTAAATCATCCATTCCCAAATATTTGTGCAGCTAACATGTGTTAGGTACTCTTCCAGGTAGTGGGGATATAGCCATGAATGGTATGAGGAAGATGTGTGAACTGATAGGATGTACTTCCTCCCCACCCTAATCCCCTACCAAGACAGTAATAAATCAACAAAAAAAATCAGATATGTGTTATGGTAGTTAAATATGGTGACATCATAGCAACTGGTTGACTTATGTTTATTAGAACAGGAAGACTTATCTGATAGAGTGACATTTCAACTAAGATTTGAGGGGCGCCTGGGTGGCTCAGTCGGTTGTGTCCAACTTCGGCTCAGGTCATGATCTCACGGTTCATGAGTTCGAGCCCCATTGTCGGGCTTTGTGGTGACAGCTCAGAGCCTGGAGCCTGCTTCAGATTCTGTGTCTCCTCTCTCTTTGCCCCTCCCCGACTTGTGCTGTCTCTCTCTCTCTGTCTCTCTCTCTCTCAAAAGTAAACATTAAAAACAATTTTTTTAAACTAAGATTTGAATGACATCTAGGATGCAGTATAGAGATCAGGTGGAAGAACATTCTGGACTAGAGAACAGCTAGTGCTAATGGCTTAAGACAGGCACAAACTTGGTATCTCTGAGAGCCTATAAGAAAGCCAGCATGCTGGGAGCACAGTTGTGAAGGGGAGAGAGGAAGCTGGAGAAGTAAACAGCTTAGATCAGGTAGGACCCTCTCATCCAGGGTAAGGAGCCTGCTCTTTAAGTACAGTGGAAACCAAAGCTATGATTTGATTTTTGTTTTGAAAAATTACTCAGACTGTAGTGTGGAAAATGAATGATAAGAGGGTAAGAGAAGAAGCAGTAAGGTCCCTTAAAAAGTTATTGTAGTTTGAATGAGAGAGAAGAGTGGTTTTGGACTGAGGAGGTGTAGTGAAAAGAATAGGAGGCCATAGGGATGTGCTTTGAAGGTAAGAGTCAACAGTGTGTGCTGTTGGATTAGATGGGTGTGAGGGTACATTCTTGGCTAGAGCAGCTGGGTGGTGCCATTTACTGAGATGAGAGTGTGAAGAAAGGCAAGTTTAGGGTGCAGTTAACAAGAATTTTGTTTTGAACTTGTTAAGTTTGAGATGCCTGCTAGACAGCCGAGTGATTCAAGTAAGGGTCAGGTAAATGGGCCTGAAGTTCTGGAGAGAGTCAGGATAGGGGTAGAAATGTAGGAGTTACCTGTGATAGATAATATTTAAAGCCATGGGGCTAAATGAAATTTCCCAGGTAGAGAAGGCAGAAGGAGAAGCAGTTGGAGAACTCTGGCCTTCTGAGGTTAACTGGCAGAAGAGGAATCAGCTGGGAAAATATAGTACAGAAGGAAGAGGTTGGGAGTTTGAGTTAGAGTTTATCCTCTGGAGATACAGTTCCTTTCTTTTACAGATTAACATCCCTTCACATATTTAAGGTAAATATTGTCTCTCTCTCTCTGTCCTCCTTTTTGTTTACACTGCCACCACCAATGTTTCAAGTCTTCACTGGCTTACTATTGAGGGGCATTACATTAGCGTCCTAAGTAGGTTCCACACCTCTGGACTCTTCTGCCCCCTTCCATCCTGACATTATTGTTGACTTGATCTTCATGAAGTGTGTGAAGCCCTTGATGATTCCTCCCGCCTGTGGAAATACATCCAGGCTTCTCACCCAGGCAGGCAGGGCTCTGCACACATCTGCCTCCATCTTGTCTCTTAACTCTGACTTCTTTCGTTTACTCTTTCCGGCCAAGTCTTAACTATAGTGTTTGTTATTCCTCAGACATGTCCTATGGTTTCCAACTCTGCTTGTGATAATACTGTGACAGTGCTTGTTCATATCCTACCCATCTGTTTCAGTTGCCACCTAATATCCTGCAGCCTTGCCTAGCCTTCCCAATCCAAAGCGACCTGTCCTGTTCGTGTACTTCTTGTATTGTCTCACGCCCCTCCTTGCATATTCATAGGGCAAGGACCCCTTTGCTTACCTTTTTATCTGCTAGAAGTGAAAGAGACATTTTAAAAAGCTGTTCTGTTTTGTTGCTTTTATTGAATTTTGCCTATAAACCATCCCAGGTAGATTGTAGCCTATTTTAAAGCATCTATGTTTTTGTTGTTCCTTAAGTTTGATTCCATTGTCATTAAGAAAGGTTATTTTATTATGGGTTATTGAAAACTGGTTGGCAATTTATTTGAAAGTGTTTTATTTAAGAAATCAAATCCTAATTATTAAGACCCCAAACTTGAAAGCTTAAAAAAACACCAAGGTTTGACATTCTTAGATGAGGTAGATCTACTTTTGTATCATAGATTTTTTATTTTGAAATTGTTTTACTTCTGAGCTGGCAACTTATACTGACTTAATTTTTTTTTTCCACTTAGCATGGAAGATGAAAAGGAAGATAGTAAAGTTATACCTACAGAATGTGCCATCAAGGTATTTAAAACAACCCTTAATGAGTTTAAGAATCGTGACAAATATATTAAAGATGATTTCAGGTTTAAAGATCGCTTCAGTAAACTAAATCCACGTAAGATCATCCGCATGTGGGCAGAAAAAGAAATGCACAATCTCACAAGGTAAAGAAAATCACTGTGCTAGAAGTTATCTAGGGTAATTACCTTTCTGTATTAGGTTTACCAGCCAGGCAAAAAAAAAAGTCATGCTTGCTTTTAAATTTATTTGTAGAAATTGTGGAATGCCTTGAAATTCTAGGGTTTTTTGTTTTGTTTTGTTTTGTTTTTTAATGTTTATTCATTTTTTGAGAGACAGTGCAAATAGGGGAGGAGCAGAGAGGGAGACACAGAATTGGAAACAGGCTCCAGGCTCCGAGCTGTTAGCACAGAGCCCAGTGTGGGGCTTGAACTCACAAACCGTAAGATTATGACCTGAGCTGAAGTTGGACGTTCAACCAACTGAGCCATCCAGGCGCCCCGAAATTCTAGTGTTTAATGAGGCTTTCTGTAAGAAAATATTACCCTGTATATAATTCATACTTTTTTAAAAGGTTTATTTATTTATTTATTTTGAGAGAGGGAGAGAGCATGAGCAGGGGAGTGGGGGAGAGAGAGAATCCCAAGCAGGCTCCACACTGTCAGCTCAGAGCCCGATGTGGGGCTTAAACTCAAGAACCATGAGATCATGACCTGAGCTGAAACCAGGAGTCGGATGCTTAACCAACTGAGCCATCCAGGCACGCCCCAAATTCATACTTCTGGGATGAATAAGCCATTTTCTTTTTTCTTTCCTCAGTAAATTTGAGGGAAACAAAGTCATTTTCTGCCTAAGACATTTTGTCATATGTCTATATGCTGTCTTTTTCAGCTTCCAGTTAAGCTTATAAATAATAATTGTTTCAGAAAATGTTTATTACATCTAATGTTTGTTAATTTGGTTGGGGCAGAGTCTGACCAAATTGCATTTTGTTTTAATTTATTAGACTTGTTCCTCAGTTCCCTAAGCAATTAAAGAGTTA
This sequence comes from Herpailurus yagouaroundi, assembly GCF_014898765.1. Lineage (NCBI taxonomy): Eukaryota > Metazoa > Chordata > Mammalia > Carnivora > Felidae > Herpailurus > Herpailurus yagouaroundi. The sequence goes on along the minus strand of NW_024412397.1, from coordinate 48,863,263 downwards.
GTTTTGTCAACCAACTAACATAGTAATAATCTTTCTCATTAATAAAACTTTTCATATCTTAATCTATTAAAAGCTTAATTTTAGTTAGTTTTTTCTAGAGATGTTTACTCTCAACTGTAATTATTCATATTTATTAGTGGCAGAATTCTTCTACTTAGTATGACTTCTAAATAGAATAATTTCTTCAGAGGTGTTGCCGCCCACCAGTCTCTTTTCTACACTTCTGAGATCTCATCCCTGCCATTCTTAAAATTCTTCAACAGCCCCTATAGCCTTTAGTGTTCAAAGGCCTTTTCTGATGTGAGGCCCACCTGTAACCTCAACCCACATTGCCCTTCTCATTCAAGATCGTCTATGTTGATTGATACACATTCCCCAGATGGACCGTGCTCTTGAATGCCTCCATGCATTTCCACAGCTGCTTCCAGCCCTAGACCAGCATGCCCCCACACTGTCCTAATCTAGCTAATTCCTGTTCACCCATTTCTTACACTAAGCCATCCTGATGCCACGTGCTCCTATAGCTCCTACCCACACCTCTGCCAGTACATATGCCACACAGCATTGTCTCCTCACCTGTCTGTGCCTTCTAGCAGTCCATGTGCTCTGTAAGGGCAGAGGCTTTGTTTTACTATCTCTGCACCTCCCACCCCCTGAGTAGAACATGGTACCAGCTCATTGCAGGCCTTTTTTAGATATTTGTTGAATAAGTGAGATATTCTCTCCTCCTAATTTTTACATCCTTAATTATTTCTTTCTGTGTAGAATGCAGAGAGCTGGAATTCCCTGTCCAACAGTTGTACTACTCAAGAAACACATTTTAGTTATGTCTTTTATTGGCCATGATCAAGTTCCAGCCCCTAAATTAAAAGAAGTAAAGCTCAGTAGTGAAGAAATGAAAGAAGCCTACTACCAAACTCTTCATGTAAGTTGTGCTTTTCACAGCATTTACATGTCACCTTTTAAAAATATTTTGTTTAAACCTTAAAAATTTCCTAAAATAGTACTATTTCAAGGTGATGTAACAAGGACAGACTGAAGTTTGTAAAGGAATATTAACATTGGAGAGTTGTCTTTATATCAATATGCTGCTGTCTTGAGTCACTTTAGAAAAATCATAGACCTAAGGAGTCCACAAACGCTCATTGGTTAGCATTAGTGACATGGAAGCATGAAGCTGTTATTCACGAAACAGTATATTAAATAGAAGTTGACGTTTCCACATTTGGCAGATGCCATGCCTCGTTAGTTTGTATGCCTTCTTGAATGTCCTAGCTCTTAACAGCTAAGAAAATGCCTGTTGTTGGGAAGTGGGTGGGGAGCAGGTTTGGCCTCATTTTAAGAATGCTGGGGACGACTGAAGACGGGAGGAAGTGGCTTCTTGAGAGTGCGTAGGTGTTAGAGTTGGAAGGCACATGTCAGGAATCTTGAAGTCATTTATTCTTCAGGACAGCAACTGAATTCATCTGATGTCCTCCCAGCTTAGGAAAATGTTACTAATACTGTTGTCATTCCTCTGTAGTTTTTTTTTTCCCCCAAGTAAGCTCTACACCCCAATGTGGAGCTTGACCTCACAACCCTGAGATCAAGAGTCACATGCTCGGCCAAATGAGCCAGTCAGGCTCCTCAATAGAGAAGCTTCTATGCGTTTTATGTGGTCTCTGCACGAAGCATTACATCCTACAGTAGCTGATGTAAATATGAAAGTGTTACCCAAATAATTTTTTAAGACAGAGCTAGGGAGATGATCCAACTTTCTCTGCTTCCAATAGGAAAATATTGAAAGGAAAATCAGGTTCATTTTCTTTGGGCTGTGGAAGAGATGAGGGAATGATGGACTTTCCTATTTGATTCTAGCAAGGCTGAGAAATAAAACATTAATGTTTATTTCTACTGTCAAAAATCAGTAACGAATATGTAATGCCATTTAATTTGTAAGAATATCTCTTCCCTAATGTGTCTGGCGGGAAGTACTTTTTACTTTGTATAAAAAGGTGAAAAAAGTTTTCACCCACTTTTATAAAGGGAAGTGGCTTTTGGATCTTCTGGTTAGTGACCATAACATGGCTGCTTTCTTAGCCCGTGGGAATCCTGGTCTGCCCCTTGATCTCCTGACCTTGTTGTTGTCACATAGACAAGGAAATAAAGTGTCTTACTCATTCCCTCCATTGTCTTAGAGTTCCCCCACCCAGTCTTAGACTGTACAAAGTAAAGAGGAAATAGTTTTGCTTTTTCTAGAAATTATTGGTTGGCATAGACATTTTAGTTGCATAGGTAACTTAGAATTATTGCTCACACCCTAAATGTGTGCCTTGCCTCTTCACAGTTGATGCAGCAGTTATATAATGAATGTACCCTTGTACATGCCGACCTCAGTGAGTATAACATGCTGTGGCATGCTGGGAAGGTGAGTACATTTTGTTACTGTCCATACTAAATATATTGATGTAAATTACTGAATGTATCCTGAACACATGCTCTATGTGTAAATAGGTCTGGTTGATTGACGTCAGTCAGTCGGTGGAACCAACTCATCCTCATGGCCTGGAGTTCTTGTTCCGTGACTGTAGGAATGTCTCACAGGTAAGCGTGTAAACTAATATTTCTTTATAGTAGGTAACAGTTTCAAATATTTTTCTCCTAAGATAAGTCCAATGGTCATATTCTTAGAAAGTAAAGGAAGGGTTTGGTTACTGACTGCTTTCAGGATAAGGATACAAAGATCAATTTGTCAGATTTCATTTTCAACAACGATTTGATTGAGTGTCTCACATTTGGGCTATTGAATTAAATTTGCAAGGGAGTAAGTTTTTATTTTGACTACAGATATTTAAGCAGTCAAGTAGATCTTTAATACATGCACAGTGCTTTAAGTGAATCTGGTATTAGTAAGCCTACATGTTGACTGCCAGTGTTATTACCATTAAAAGGAGAGTAGTCATCTTAGTGGCACTGTCTGATCACTATGAAGTAAACAGATTAACGAAGGTAAAACTCAGTAATCACACATTTGGGTTACGTTTATTTGCTGTTTCTAAAGGAAACTAATTGTTAGCCGCAGATTCAGATAAGAATGGTCTTTCTAAATGATAGAATAACTTCATATTGGAAATAATTTCTGAACCTACTTGAAGATTTTAATTCACAGATGGGATTTAGTGAATATTTTGAGTCTACACATTCAAAGCAATGCCACCCAATTTTATATATACTGCTCGTTTATAGCTATGGAAGGTGTATTGTGACAAACTAAATCCAGAAGGCAGCCTGCATGTGTACGAGAGGACAAAAAGCAAGTAGAACCTGAGCAATATAGTTAAACTTGAAATGGGGAAATCTGTGGTTTGAAAACTATGGAAGGGGGGCACCTGGGTGGCTTAGTCGGTTAAACATCCAATTCTTGATTCCGGCTCAAGTCATGATCTCACGGTTTGTGAGTTTGAGCCCCATGCCGGGCTCTGCACTGACAGCAAAGAGCCTGCTTATGATTCTGTGTCTCCCTCTCTCTGTGCCCTTCCCCTGGTTGTGTGTGCCCTCTCTCTCTCCCTATCACTCTTTTTCTCTCTCTCAAATAAACTTTAAAAAAATTATGGAAGGGACACCTGGGTGGCTAAGTCAGTTAAGCATCCGACTTCAACTCAGGTCACGATCTCATGGTTTGTGAGTTCGAGCCCCACATCGGGCTCTGTGCTGACAGCTTGGAGCCTGGAGCCTGCTTTGGATTCTGTGTCTCCCTCTGTCTCTGCCTTTCCCCTGCTTGTGCTCTCTCTCTCTCTCTCAAAAATAAATAAACATTGGGGCGCCTGGGTGGCACAGTCGGTTAAGCGTCTGACTTCAGCCAGGTCACGATCTCGCGGTCTGTGAGTTCGAGCCCCGCGTCAGGCTCTGGGCTGATGGCTCAGAGCCTGGAGCCTGTTTCCGATTCTGTGTCTCCCTCTCTCTCTGCCCCTCCCCCGTTCATGCTCTGTCTCTCTCTGTCCCAAAAATAAATAAACGTTGAAAAAAAAAAAAAAGAAAATTTAAAAAAATAAATAAAAATAAATAAATAAACATTAAAAAAAATTTTTTTTTAATTATGGAAGGAATTCATTGGTATCTTACAAGTACACTCTTCCCTGTTTTTTGTTTCCAAGGGAACCTTGCTATAACATCTCCTACTGATTTATATTTCTTTACTAGTTTTTCCAGAAAGGAGGCGTAAAAGAAGCCCTTGGTGAACGAGAACTCTTTAATGCTGTTTCAGGCTTAAACATCTCAGCAGATAATGAAGCTGATTTCTTAGCTGAGGTAAATGGTGTGCGGCTATTATTCACCTTGCTAATAAAGTATGGGATGGAGTAGATAGCTGAAACTGAGAGCTCATTTTATTCTTCTGTTTTCTCAAAAGCGAAATTAGAGATTTTTCTTTCCTTGAGATGTTTTGGTCCTTTCTGGGCTTAAAACCTAGGATAGACTTAGAGCAAAACACTTCTTCAAGTTCACAGTTTGATTAAGATGGACAAATAAGATCATTTCCAGTATACCTCTATGCCTCTATTCACGAATGAGGAGGCGGGCTGGTGGACACTCTGGGTGATACAGAAAACAGTAACACATCGTCCCGCCCTTAACTGAATATAGAAAGTTAGCAGTGGTCGCCCTTAGAAATACCCAGTAATTGCAGTATGGATCTATAGAAGCATAAAAACAAAAAACCTGCCTCCAGAGAAGTTCTTTTAAAATTGAACAAAAATTAAAAAGTGAAATAGCTGATTATTCCCGACAGTATACCGACGCAGAGAATGATTATGGAGTCTGTTGCAGAACTCCTTAGGTATTTGAATTTGGCCAAGCTGTGCTGGAACATAAGGGCAGAGGAGAAGTAACAGGAAGATGGTATAGCTGACATCTAGCGCAGTACAGTTGCTCAGTAAGTAGGAGTTATACTATTGTTGAACCAACATTGGAATTTCCTTTTTCTTGTTTCCCGAAAGCTTTATAGAGTACACAGTAAGACACAGGATCCTAGTTACTAGCTTGATAAAGATACTAAGTATTAATTCAAGCAATATAATCAAGTAAAAATACATGTACGTGTCATGCTGTAGTATGTGTCACATACTGTAATTCCAATTCAAGGCCAGCGTCATTAGGAAAGACCTAGAAAGAGAAAACTGCTGGTTCAATCTGAAGTGTGGTTTCTGTGAAGTAAGATTTTGACAAATGGATTCAATGTATTTTGTAGATAGAAGCTTTGGAGAAAATGAATGAAGATCATGTTCAGAAGAATGGAAGGAAAGCTGCTTCATTTTTGAAAGATGATGGAGGTCCACCAGTCCTGTATGATGAATAGCACCAACACCCACTGCTTTCCATTGTTTACACAGTGGTGACTGTCAGCTGCCAATGGCAAATGAAGTTATGGGTGACTTGAAATACCAAAACATGAGGAGTGTACAATGGTGCTTCTGTGCTTTTTTTCCCCCTTGTAACCCATATGCCAGATGTGTGGAATTTGTAGCTCAGCATTGGGAGAATAAAATGTCACTACCTCTCGTCTTATGAACAGGATAATATAATTCTTTAACAGCTACAGCTTATCTAGCTGAAACCAACCTGATTTTATAGGAATCGTGGCATAAAATGTTTTGATGAGAATTTTTAAAACTTAGGTAACATTTCCAAACATGGGAGGAAAGGACAGGTGTGTTTACAAGGAAGACTTTTATTACAACGTACTTGCTTTTTTCACCTCCCCATTTTGTGTTCTATCTTCCCTCAAATATTTTATTGGCCTAAAACTAGCCCTTCTCAATTCTTTTTCCAGCTTGTGACCGTGATTCTAAAGGAAAATTTCTTCTCTTTAGTAGGTGATAGAAATGGAAATTTGGTTGTAAAATGACTGACAGAAATAGAAGTTTGTTGTTACATCAGGAATATGAACTGAATTTTTCTTTTCCATATTCCTATCCAAGACAAGGCATCACAGGTCTCTGAAAGAGAAATATGTAAGAACTTCTTAACTATTCGGAGTTTTTAACTTTAAATTTTTCTACATTTAGGTGAAGTGGTTAGGGTAGAATTCATGGTGCAACTGCTCTGTGTTTATAATGAAAATGTTAATTATCCGGAACGATGGAATATAATAATTAACCATGTTTTACATATTTTAATGAAATCAGTGAAACAAAGTTCAATTTACATTTCATTCAGACTGTCTACTGATTGATTTTGAAATAGAGCAAACTAATTAGAAATATTAAATGTCACATGTTGAAGAGTATATATAAAATAATGTGTGCACCAAATTAACCAAGCAATTTGAACTGGCCTCACTCAATAATTTTTAGTACTGGCTGGACGTCACTTCTTATATAAATCAAACACTATAGTTGAGAAGTACATTGGTTTTGTTAGGATTGAAGTTCATTAACTACAGTGTAATCATTCCTCCTGTTACTGAAGTCAAGTTAGTTGACTTCAAAGACCCAAACTTTTTGCTACTGAAAACCCAAACTTTCTGTCTGGTACTGGAAAGTAAAAATCTAAACATCATTCACACTTGAAAGCTTCTTTAACGTTATTTTAAGATGCCAAATATGTTCTTTCTAGAAAAATATTTATTTTTGTTTCTGTTACATAGCTTTTAACTGCATTTCAGAGAAGTGTGATTTTGGATAGACTCATTACATTTCTGAAATGTTTACTACTCTGAAACAAAGATTTAGATGAGTGGTGATTATTGGCTTTACAGAAATTTCAGAGAACTAATTTTAAAAACCATGAACCATTTAAAGAATTTTTTGTTTTGTTTTCTGACATACTCTGTTTGACAAAGAGCAGCAAACCATTGCTGTGTGGCATTCTTGGAGTGTGCTGTGAACATGCTTTTTAAGATATTAAATATGAAGAGAGCATTTTAGAATTGGTTCTTTGTGTGGTTTCTTACTGTTCTTTATGTTAACGTATGTCCTGGCACCAAGTTACCCCTTCTTTATAAAATTAAGCAAAGCTATCTTAAGCAGTTTTTTTCCCATTCAATTTCTCATATTTAGATTTCAGTAAATGATCTACTTCATATTACGAATAGGTTTTTCTCTTACATATCCGTGAGTACGTATTTCACATAGTGGAAAAAGAAAGTGGGAGTGTTGCTAAGTAAAGACTCAAATACAAATGGGAAAAGCCCAACATTTGGAAATAAGGATATTTTATTTTACTTTATTGGAAGTAGATACATGAATATCTATAAGTTATGGAAATAAGGATGACTGTAGAGGATTTTTATATCAACAAAATAGTTTGCATTGCCTTTTTATAAAAAATCAGCTTTTCTGCTTACAAAAATGAGAACTACATGCTTATTTGAATTTAAATATTACAGGAATTCAGAAATGTGAAAGCAAAAGTCCGTTGTATTCCAGAAACTATTGTTTATAGTGTGGCATGCATCCCTACCAATTTTTTTTTCCCTTCAGCATATGTTACTGTTTAAAAACACCTCTGAACAGGAAGCAAGATGAAGCGGGGCCACTGATGGTGAAATGTTGGTCATGGGTAGACCCCCTAAGCAAGATGAGGAGGTGGAGTCTCTAAGATATGTCAGAGGCAGTTCATTTAGGTTCCAGGCATCACGAGAGACTGTTCTCTGCACCTTCTGAAATTCTGAGCAGTTTTCCCAGCACTTTAGAAATTACGGGTAAAGGGCACCTGGCTGGCTCAGTCAGTAGAACACGTGGCTCTTGATCTTGGGATTGTGAGTTGGAGCCCCATGTTGGGTGCAGAGATTAAATAAACTTAAAAAAAGAAATTGGGGAGTGAAAGCTCATCTGATTGTACTTTTCAAACCTCAATACTTATGTTTTGAATATAGGTATTTTTCTGTTGGAGTTTTGTATGGATTACATAAAATTTAAAGAAGTTTTCAAAGCTTGTGCTTGGAAACAGTTTACTCATTTGAAAGCCTCTTGTTTTTATTTTTTGATCTCCTATTTGTTAATCAATTCAGAAATATTAGAAGGATACTTTTGGGAACAGCATTACTTTTGCTGTCCTAGGCTTTCCAGCTTTTTCCCAAACATAGCTAGCTTTTTGAGGAGTTAAGATCAAATATAGTAGATAAGAAAGCAGCTGGAAGGGGAAGGTGGGGTATTCACAGAATAAATAAGTGAGCTACTACTGATCTTTCTAATGATTTCTGGGACAGAAAGAACACGTAATTGAATAGAATATTTGACACAAAGTCATAAGAATGGTAAAGCATCAATGAGTCAAAATTTATGAAAAAATCTGGAAAACATGAAAGAGGGTTTGAAAGTTAAATCTGAAGAAGAAACAAGTCCATTGCTTGTAGTATTAGTATATTGTTAATAACAAAACAATTCATCAATTTCATTTTTTTTTTGTAATTGTATATTTGGAAAATGGTAAAACAAACATTGGACAGCAGAATTGAAGCATCATCCCCCCCATCCTCCCAGTTCATATGTTGCAGCCTTAACCCCTAATGTGACAACTATCTTTAGAAATAGGGCTTTTAAGGAGGTTAAGTGAGGCTGTTTAAGGAGGCTTTTAATAAAGGTTAAGAGGGGCGCCTGGGTGGCGCAGTCGGTTAAGCGTCCGACTTCAGCCAGGTCACCATCTCGCGGTCCGTGAGTTCGAGCCCCGCGTCCGGCTCTGGGCTGATGGCTCAGAGCCTGGAGCCTGTTTCCGATTCTGTGTCTCCCTCTCTCTCTGCCCCTCCCCCGTTCATGCTCTGTCTCTCTCTGTCCCAAAAATAAATAAACGTTGAAAAAAAAAATAAAGGTTAAGAAAAGTCTTAAGGGTGGGACTTTAATCCAATAGGACTGGTATCCTTAGCAGAAGAGGGAGAGACACCAGAGATTTCTCCCTACACACAACAGAGGAAAAGCCACATGAGGACACTGAGAAGGCAGCTGTCTGCACCCCAAGGAGAGAGGCCTCATCAGACACCCAACTGTGCTGGCACTTTTGATCTTGGACTTCAATCCTCCAGAACTGTGAGAAAATTCATTTGTTTTTGAAGTCACCCTGTGGTATTTTGTTATAGTAGTGTAAGCAGGCTGATACAATGACTAAGGTGGATATAAAGATTTTTTTGGTGGGCATCCTACTTCTTAAACTGATTTAAGAATTTTGCTTGGATAACAAATATCCAAGATATTTGGGGAAATTTCAGATGAGATCGTGGGAACATTGCCCATAATTGAGGAGGAATGATGGAGAATGGGAAGCTCTTGGATATTTGCAGGAGCCACTCCGGTACTACTTTTAAAAGGAAGAATATATATATAGATTTACTTATTAAAATGTTACTATCACTTGAGTGTGCATGAATTTCCAAAAATCCATTAAGTAGGCTTGTTAAAAATAGGGCAATACAAGAGGTAGGATTTTTTTTTAACTTTACTTTTTATTTTTTAAAATTTACACCCAAATTAGCATATAGTGCAACAATGATTTCGGGAGTAGATGCCTTAGTGCCCCTTACCCATTTAGCCCAACCCCCCTCCCACAACCCCTCCCGTAACCCTCAGTTTGTTCTCCATATTTATGAGTCTCTTCTGTTTTGTCCCCCTCCCTGTTTCTATATTATTTTTGTTTCCCTTCCCTTATGTTCATCTGTTTTCTCTCTTAAAGTCCTCATATGAGTGAAGTCATACGATTTTTGTCTTTCTCTGACTAATTTCACTTAGCATAATACCCTCCAGTTCCATCCACGTAGTTGCAAATGGCAAGATTTCATTCTTTTTGATTGTAATACTCCATTGTATATATATACCACCTCTTCTTTATCCATTCATCCATCAATGGACATTTGGGCTCTTTCCATACTTTGGCCATTGTTGATAGTGCTACTATAAACATTGGGGTGCATATGTCCTTTCGAAACAGCACACCTGTATCCCTTGGATAAATACCTAGAGTGCAATTGCTGGGTCGTAGGTAGTTCTATTTTTAATTTTTTGAGGAACCTCCATACTATTTTCCAGAGTGGCTGCACCAGCTTGCATTCCCACCAGCAGTCCAAAAGAGATCCTCTTCCTCCGCATCCTCACCAACATCTGTTGTTGCCTGAGTTATTAATGTCAGCCATTCTGACAGATGTGAGGTGGTATTTCATTGTGGTTTTGATTTGTATTTCCCTGATGATGAGTGATGTGGAGCATTTTTTCATGTATCAGCTGGCCATCTGGATGTCTTCTCTGGAGAAGTGTCTTTATGTCTTTTGCCCATTTCTTTACTGGATTATTTGTTTTCTTGGTGTTGAGTTTGATAAGTTCTTTATAGATTTTGGATACTAACCCTTTACCTGATACGTTGTTTGCAAATATCTTCTCCCATTCTGTCGATTGCCTTTTAGTTTTGCTGATTATTTCCTTTGCTGTGCAGAAGCATTTTATTTTGATGAGGTCCTCCTAATAGTTCATTTTTGTTTTTGTTTCCCTTGCCTCCAGAGACGTGTTGAGTAAGAAGTTGCTGCGGCCAAGATCAAAGACATTTTTGCCTGCTTTCTCCTCAAGGATTTTGATGGCTTCCTGTCTTAATTTAGGTCTTCATCCATTTTGAACTTATTTTTGTGTATGGTATAAGAAAGTGGTTCATTTTTGTGCATGTCGCTGTCCAGTTTTCCCAGCACCACTTGCTGCTGAAGAGACTGTCTTTTTATTCCACTGAATACTCTTTCCTGCTTTGTCAAAGATTAGTTGGCCATACATTTGTGGGTCCATTTCTGGGTTCTGTTCCATTGATCTGAGTGTCTGTTTTTGTGCCAGTACCACACTGTCTTGATGATCACAGCTTTGGTAATACAGCTTGAAGTCCGAGATTGTGATGCCTCCTGCTTTGGTTTTCTTTTTCAAGATTGCTTTGGCTATTTGGAGTCTTTTCTGGTTCCATACAAATCTTAGGATTGTTTGTCCTAGCTCTGTGAAGAGTGCCGGTGTTATTTTGATAGGGATTCCGTTAAATATGTAGGTTGCTTTGGGTAGTATTGACATTTTACCAATATTTGTTCTTCCTATCCAGGAATATTTTTCCTTTTTTGTGTGTGTTCTTCAATTTCTTTCATCAGCTTTCTATAGTTTTCAGTGTATAGATTTTTTACCTCTTTGGTTAGATTTGTTCCTAGGTATTTTATGGTTTTTGGTGCAACTGTAAATGGGATTGATTCCTTGATTTCTGTTTCTGTTGCTTCATTGTTGGTGTAAGGAATGCAACCGATTTCTGTGCATTGATTTTATATCCTACAACTTTGCTGAATTCATGAATCAGTTCTAGTAGTTTTTTGGTGGAATCTTTTGGGTTTTCCATATAGAATATCATGTCATCTGCGAAGAGTGAAAGTTTGACTTCCTCCTGGCTGATTTGGATGACTTTTATTTCTTTGCGTTTTCTGATTGCTGAGGCTAAGACTTCCAAATACTATGTTGAATAACAGTGGCAAGAGTGGACACCTCTGTCTTATTTCTGACCTTAGAGGGGAAAGCTCTCAGTTTTTCCCCATTGAGGATAATATTAGCGTTGGGTCTTTCGTATATGGCTTTTATGATCTCTAGGTACGATCCTTCAATCCCAACTTTCTTGAGGGTTTTTATCAAGAAAGGATGTTGTATTTTGTCAAATGAATTCTCTGCGTGTATTGAGATGATCATATGGTTCTTGTCTTTTCTTTTATTAATGTGATGAATCACATTGATTGTTTTGCAGATACTGAACCAGCCCAGCATCCCACGTATAAATTCCACTTGGTCATGGTGAATAATTTACGGAATGGTAACTTTAGATAAAATTAGCCGTTGAGCAACCTAGTAGCCAATCATTGTCAAACAAGATTCAGGAGACTCAGGACTTTCATATCAACCCCAGTTTATTCAATGTTTTTGACAGTGACTTGATGATGAAAAAGGATCCTCTTAACAGATTTGTGAAATGACAGGAATCTACCAGAGTGAAACACGCAAATTTGTTCAACCGTTCAGCCATGGAAAGACATGGGTGGTTATTTCTGGTATTGGCTGTTATGAATAAAGCTGCTATGAACATCTGTATACATATTTTTGCATGAACAATATAGTGCAATTGCTGGGTTGTATGATAAATGCATGTTCAGTTTTATAAGAAACTCAACCCTTTTCTATAGTGGCCATATCATTTTACACTCCCATCTGCACTGTATGAGTTTCTCCATATCCTGCCCATCATTTTTTATAATCAGGTTTTTTTTAATGTACTTTCTCGCCATTCTAGTAAGTGTGTAGTGATATCTAGTAAGATCAGTACTAATACTGACATGATTTTTGAACAGATATTCTCCCACTGGCTATTGCATGATGATGTTACAAAATCATGAGTATTTTGGTTTTAAAATAAATTTGTCCACAAATTCTTTGATACCTCTCCTTTGAAAAGATGGAAGCTAATTCCCTTCCCCTTGAATGTGGACTCTATTCAGTGAATCTGTCAGTGAACAGAACCTAGCAGAAGCGGTGGTGTGTGACTTTAGTGTATAAAAGACATTGTGGCCCTGCCATGTGCTTTCTTGGATCCCTTACTCTGGGAGAGGTCAGCTGCCATGTCTTGAGGACTCTCAAGACTCATATGGGGAACAAAATCCTGACAACAGCCACACGAATGGGGTTAGAAGCAGATCTTCTGTCTTCAGTCACACCTTCAGATGATGGCAGCCCGGGTCAACATCATAACTGCAACTCATGAGAGGCCTTGAATGAAAATCCTGGTGCTTGCCCTATCCTGATGCACAGAAAATGTTAAAAAAAAAATGTGAGTTTAAGCCATTAAGTTTTGGGGGTAATTTGTATTGGAACAATAGGTAACAAGATACATTCAAAGCTCAAGAAAGACTAATGCATTTTAATGCAACAGAGTACAAAAAATGTATTGATAACAGTTTTAGATGCCACATTACAACTAACCTTAAGAAACTACCACTTGTTGAATACTTGTGTAATATTAAAGAATATCTACAATGATCTGAAAAGGCCATTAATATACTCTTCCCTTCTCCAACTTCCTACCTGTATGAGGCCAGATTTCCCCCACATAATTCAATGAAAACAAGATAGCCCAACACATAGAGTACAGAAGCAGATATGAGAATTCAGCCGTCTTCTGTGAAGTCAGATTTGCAAAATATAAAAATGCCATTTTACTGAAGTTTTGGAAAACAGTTATTTGTTACTTATGGATGTTCTTTACATGAACATGTAATGGTTTTTTTATTTTTAAATGTCTAAATTTTTTTCAGTATTGACTTTTAACAGTAAATATTGATAAAACCCATAATCAGAAGCTCATTGAGGTCCTCAATAATTTTTACAGTGAAAAGATGTTCTGAGGCCCAAAATTAGAGAACTGCTCTACCACCTAGAGGCATGAGGATGTATGTAAAGGAAAGCAATTAGAATTGGACTGGAAATCATGTTGTATGTGGATTAGGCAAAGAATTTGAAGGTGCTTGGCCTAGAAAAGATTTAGGACCTAACGGCTATCTTCTAAAAGCAGAACATTGGGGCACCTGGGTGGCGCCATCGGTTGAGCATCTGACTTGGCTCAGGTCATGATCTTACTGCTCGTGGAGTTCGAGCCCTGCGTCAGACTCTGTGCTGACAGCTCAGAACCTGGAGTCTGCTTCAAATTCTGTCTGTCTCTCTGCCCCTCCCTCTCCCCTGCTCTCTCTCTCTCTCAAATATAAAGTAAAACTTAAAAAAAAATTTAAAAGAAGAGCACTGATCCATTTTAAAAACCAAAAGGAATTTTAAAAATTCAAAGAAAAAAGTGAAAGTCACATGAAAACCTGCCAACCAGTGACAGCCACTATAAAAACATTGGTACCTGTCGTTCTAGACATCTGTCATAAAGTCTAAAAAAGAATAAAAAAACAAAAACCAAAAGAACAGAGAGAAAAGCCTGTATGCTGTGCTTAGGTTTTAGAAACTGTCAGAAACACTTTTTCAGCCACCGCAGGAGGAAAACAAGTCCGTAAAGCTAATTATCTTAAACACCAGGGGTTACCTGAGCTCTGGTGGCTCTGGAAAACACCTGCCCGTAGAAGAAAGAAGAAAACAAAGCACCTGAGGAACTTACTCCGGGCTCACTAACAGCCAGGGGTAGTCAGGGCAGGGGACCCACCTCACATCTCATCAAGGGGTTCAGTTGGAGGCTGCATTCCTTTTCTCCTCTGCTGACTTTTAGTTTACCGGTTCCTGGTAGGCGTGCCCTTCAGGGCCCCACTGACAGCTTGGCGGTCACCAGGGCTGCTCTTCCACTGCAGCCCTGCATCTGTCTAAACATACACTTTGCCCAGCTTTTCGGCGTCTACTCATCTTTCCCTTTCCTGCTCAGTGCCTCGTCCCCTCAGTCACCGCTTTCAAAGCAACAAATTCATCGTGGAACGAAGTGACAGCAAATGTCAGGCTCTCTTCTCTGGGCTTCCCTGCTCTCCAAGATCATGGCTTCTCAGGTTCCAGCTGCCGTGGTGGCTCTCCAAGCACCTTCGTGAAAGGTATAAAAAGGGCGTTCACAAAGTAATGAAAACAAAGGTCCTAGGTGTTTTTTTTTTTTATAACCATTGTGCATGTTTTAGTGTTTCCAGTTTCCAGATGAACCAAAAATAGTTGAGGAACCATAAGAAAATCTTTAATAATTTTTCGAGTTCCTATTCAGACAATGCCATGCATGACTTGATCTCTTGTGTAAAACCCGGGGACCATGTGGCCGGCTATGTCGCCATCCCTGAACAGCAGCACGGCCAGTGTACACACTCATTGTCCTCTGCCTCCTCAGAGCACACACGACTCAGCTGTGTGACATTCTAGAAGTAGCACACACGTTTCAGAAACAGCCTGGCTGCCTGGCCGTGCGGTAGCTCTTTTATCCCCCACACGCAAAAAATAGTCAAGGAGGGTTCCCCCATCCACCCAGGATCTGTAGAGTTTTCTTTTTTAAATTTGCTCTTACTTAATATGACACACAACTGAGGAGCTGCTAGGTCCAGCTATCACACAGTATGTCATATTAATAAAAGCAATACACACACAGACATTATTGTACCTAAACACACTATAAAACCAAGTGAATTCTAGGGCACGCCTTGCCCCCAGTATTTTATTTTTAAAATACTATTGGATATGCATAGCAGTTGTGGTTTTTTGTTTGTTTTTCTTTTTTTTTTTTTTCTTTTTTTGACAGATCCTGCCGCAGGTTTATTTGTAAAAGTAGCACAGGAGGCTGATAGAAGGCCAGGCATCACACCAGTCCTGCCATCCTCACCCTGGCAGACAGAGGGCTCTACACCGGAGCCTCTGTGGGGGCCCAGGCACTTTGGGGAACCTGAGCCGCAGCAGGGGCTGGAGCCGGAGTTTCAGCTGCAGCCCGGGCCTTGGTTTGAGCCTAGGCCTTGGCCTTGGTCTTGGCCTTTGGCCGGCAGAGTCTGAGATCCTTGGCAGTGCAGGCACAAGCACGTTTCCCAAGCTTGGGGTGAGCGATGTAGGCAAGTCGATTGACTGAGCTTGCAGCTGCCACTGTTTGGGATCTTGGGCTTGACGAGGGCCTTGATAGCCTTGGCACGTGCACTCATGAACTCGGCGTTGTTGGCCTGCATCTTCTTCAGGCCCTTCTTGTCGTGCTTCCAGGCAAAGTGTATTCCTCAGGAACTTGGGGTCTACCCCCTTAAGAGATTTCATACCTTTGGGTTTTTTCAATTGTTTTTTTAACATTTATTTATTTTTGAGAGGGGTGGGGAGAGGCAGAGAGAGGGAGACAGAGGATCCAAAACAGGCTCTGTGCTGTGAACGCAGAGCCCAACGTGGGGCTCCAACTCCCACACCACGAGATCATGACCTGAGCTGAAATCAAGAGTCAGCCGATTAACTGACTAAATCACCCAGGTGCCCCCAATAGATTCATACCTTTGTGACCATCGTTTCTTGATGCCATTTCTGTGCCATTTTTGTGACTGGCTGTGCCTGGTGTGTTTCTTGGACTTGTCCATGCCTGCACCAAAGCCCAAGGCTCCCATTAGCAGTTTTAATTTAGGAGTGTTTCAACTCAAATGTTAGCTTGAAGAGATCAGATATTGTTTTGTGCAAAGCTTTTAAATCACAAAAAAAACAGTTATGAAATGGCAATAACATACCAGTCTTTTCTCATTACCTTTAAATATCATATTACTCTAAAACACTGCATATAGTAGCCTGCTTGCTTCTTTCCCTCGTGTTTATATTGTACTTATTATCATGTGTTCTTTCCGAAGTCAACTTCCCTCTTTGCCTGTCTGAACCCTGACCACCGTCAGCCTCTGCATTCTCCAACTAGCCCCTTCCTATGTTTGACCACACTGGTCTTCGAAGCAGGGCTGGGCCAATAAGCCCCTCTAGCCATTCTTAGCTCTAGTACAATATTACATTCCTTAGATTCTTAGGTATCATGCATGCTGCATTATAATGCACTTTTTGGAGCCGGGGTAGTAAATGCTTGATACATCCATGTTCTCCACAGAATTTAAGGAAAAGCTGATGTAAAATGGGAGCTTTAGAAACATGTGTTGATTAATCCATAAGGGGCGGGGGGGGGGGGGTAAGAGTTCATATGTAGCTTTGACTTTCACAACTAAATAAACAGTGGTTCCCGCGTTTGTCTGTGAACAGGTGAAGATCTGGATGCAAATTATCCCTTGAGGGGGTTTACTAAGAATAGTAACATTCCCAAGCTGGTGTGGGGGTGGGAGGTGGGGGGTGGAGAGGCTACCACAATAGGACCTGAGAATCCAAATTTTTAAGAAACAGCACAACTAACCTTGAAATGCAATGAAAAAAAAAAAAAACTCATTGCTAGTTGCTAACCCAAGATGTATTTACATTTCCTTTACTAAAAACTTATTTTCTACAGGGCTATAATGTACCCAGCTACAAACTACATTTCCCAGACTCCCTTGCAGCTAGAGTGGCTATCAGACAACCATGACCAATAGGATGTAAGCAAAGGTCAGTGGGTGTGATCCTCCCGGAAAACTCCAAAGATGATGGAACTCAGCCAGCACTGGCTCTTTGCTTTTCACATTTCCCCTTCTTCCTGCCTGGGGACTGCAGACCCTGTGTTAGAGGTAAGCATCCATCCTGCAGCCATCACATGATGAGCATGAGGACAAAAGCCACACAGTGAGAGCATGAATAGCTAAGTGGAGAGAAAGAAGGAACGTAGATCTCCAAAGCATCTTGGAACCTTAGTACTGGGCCTGGATGGCTTACTTCTAGATTTCTTTTTCCTTTAGAAAATCAGTGCTATTTGGGTAAGCTACTATAAGTTGGGTTTTCTGTTACTTGCAGGCAAATGGCAAATGCAATTCCAACTGATACAAACACTGTATATTCAGAACATTAAGACCCTATGTAGGGACCTGTGTGAAAGAATAACCTGGAGTCCATTACACAAGCTATAATTCACAAAAACCTGGAAGAGCTGAAAGATAAATAAACACACAGTCCCTTCTGTCAACAACAACACAAAGCAATTAAGAGCTCCAGAAAAACAAACAAAAAACCATATGACAAAGTCAGCTTTTGTTGAAGCAAACAAAAACGTGCCATGAGTTTTTGAGCAAATGGTGGAGAATTTTGACCTTGATATTTGGGATATTCTTTTTAAGAGGTCAAGTTTAGGGAACCGAAATTACATTTACTTTTTTTATAGACCCAATAATTCCACAGGGTTCTATGGTGAATATCATGATATTAAAAAAAATAATGATAGTATTTTAAAACAATTACTTTTCAACATTGAGATATAATCCATAGACAAGGCATTGAATTTATATTTATAGAATGTAAATGCCCTAAACTTAAGTTTGGACTAGTGAGTGGGAAGCAGAGAAGAGGGGTTGGTACAGGTGCCCTCATCTCTGCATATGTAGTATAGAGTCACTGGAAACTTGCTAACACTGGTGGATTGAAAATGGAGGCCTAGGGGCGCCTGGGTGGCTCAGTCGGTTAAGCGGTCAACTTCGGCTCAGGTCATGATCTCGCGGTTTGTGAGTTCGAGCCCCGCGTCGGGCTCTGTGCTGACAGCTCAGAGCCTGGAGCCTGTTTTGGATTCTGTGTCTCCCTCTCTCTCTGCCCCTCCCCCGTTCATGCTCTGTCTCTCCCTGTCTCAAAAATAAATAAACATTTAAAAAAAATAAAAAAAAAAAAGAAAATGGAGGCCTAGATATATGAAGTTATGTGAGTAAATACTAGAAGAATTAAAAATGATATAAGCAACAAAAATTGAGAAGTATTGGGGAAGAGACAGATCAATGTGCTAAATTCCTCATCTTTTCATAGCATAGTAACATGTACTACCTGAAGCTCATAAAACAAGGTAAATATATGAGAGGTAATAGTGTTCTCGTCAGAGCTAAAAGAGACGTTGGTAACAGTGGCCTCCTCTGGGTTGAGGCCTTGAGGATTTGGGGGAGGTGGGAGAAGAGAGATTTTTTGCACTTCATATCTTTCTGTACTAAAATTATATTGACCTCCACGTGTACATTCTTTTCATAATTACAATATAGCATGTTTTTGTTTATTTTTAAAAACTTTTGATTCTGACAACCACCTGGTTTGTGGAGTCATTGAACTAGATCATCTTGGGAAATACCTTTGAGCTCAAACACCCTTGTGAACTTTTACTCCAATACAGTCATGGGAAGGGATGAGCAAAGAGGCCTCTTTCCACGGGGCTCAATGTAAAACACAGGCATTTAGAAAAATTTTGCTCTAATTATCTTCCAAAAAAACCCTAAATGCGGTTAAAAGAACAATGTTTTGAGATTGTTTAATGAATCATTAAAAAACTAAAACTTTTTATTCCTAATAAAAGTAAAATTCAAATGTAAAACATTTGGATTATTTTGATTTGTATATAAACTTTTATTTTTCTCTGAAAATCAAATCTAGAGCTGACAGAAAGTGTGGCAGCAATAAAAATACACCAAAAAGAGGTATATGGCTTTGCACTCTTTTGTCGATTTAATGTTTAAAGAGCAGAAATAAGAACTATGAACATAAATAATTGAACTGAAGAAGGAAACATCTGCATAAATAACAAAGGAAGTCCACAGAAAGAACCTGCTGGTAAACAAAGTAATTTATCAGGCTGGATGGGGATACAATGGAAAGAAAATTGTCACCTAATTCTAATTCTGGTCTGTCATTTATGGTGATTCCTAAACCGGTATCAGGTGCTTACACATTTGAGACCTGGTAACATCTGCAAAATGAAAATTCTAGAAATGAATACTGATCCATTTTTAAGGCCTATTTTCAGAGTCTTGATGTTTACCAAGGAAAAGATAATTTTTTAAATTTGGGAAGAACAGGGAATTCTATATGGGTGTGGGGCCAACAATCAAACTGTCTTTAATGCTCAACTATACAGAAACAAGGACGTTTGTGACTGAAAGAAATGGACCACGGAGAGGCCAAGATTTGGTTTGCCCAAGGTGGTTCCAGATCCTCTGGATTCTGTGTGGCCTGTGGTGGCTCCCTAGATTCTCAGCATTTCCTGGGCCACGGCCACTGTCAAGATCACTGTGTTTGGGGACCTCTAACCCATAGCCAGGCAGATCTCAATGCTGCTTGCAGACCCAAGGCGAGGCGCACAAAAATTAAGCCTGGCTCTGTCAGAAGCAAAACTTTGCCACAGTTGATGGAATCCCTCTGGAAAGAGGAATAAGATGCCCAATGTTGAAAGGAAGTAACAGAAGTTTTCTGAGCGACCCTCCAACACACCGTGCGATTGCCTCCCTGCTCTTGGCCAACATTCCTGTGGGGCTCATGCTCCAAGTATGCCCCTTCGTAGGGAAGGTTGGCATAGTGAAATTTGGGGGCCTCCCCAGTCTCCAAACTTTGCTTATTCTCACTTGATGGCCTACCAGCGTTTGGGCATGGGGATGGAAAGAGGGTGAGAAGCATCCGGGATGACTCCAGCTTCTTGATTTGTGCAAATGGATGGGTGGAGGTGCCATTTACAGGGATATGGGACCCTGGGAGAGGACCCTGGTGGCAGAGGTCAGGAGTGTTGTTTTTGAGATGCTGGTTCCCAGATGCTCTGAGGCACCCTAGTGGAGGTGACTGGATGTAAGTGCTGAGAGACAGCAGCACAAAGACACGGCCCTGCTCTCGTGGATCTCACTGTACAACGGGAACAGACTTAGTCAAATAACTACCAAGATAAATATCAACAAAGTTTCATGAGAATGAGGGAGTGATTAAAAGGTACTGAGTACTGGGAAATCCATAAAATGACTGAAAGGTTTTCGTGAACATAGTGCCATGGAGCTTCCTGAGGACCTTGATGGGCGCTGCCTTGTTTACAGTGATGGGGCAGCAGCCGGGCTGGAGTGGAGAAGTGGAGGCAGAACATGACAACTCTTTGGAGAAGTGTGCTGTGACACAGAGGGAGGGGGTCGTATCTGGAGACAGAAGTGTTTCAGGAAAAGTTTTCGTTTGTTTTCAGCTCGTTTGTTTTAAGAAGAGAGCGGCAAATTGAAAGACCATTTCTAGGAGCCGGGGTGTGAGAAGAGGTGTGACAATCAACACCTTAAGTTTTCTGAGAAAGTGAGAAATGGGATCCAAAGAAGTCCTTGGGCAGGACCGGTGTTTTTCTAACCTCATGGAGGATCGGAAGGGTGGAGGGGGCAGCAAAGGTGGGGTGGATCCACTTTTCTCCATAAACAGAGGCAAGGGGTCTGCAAAGGGCTGCAGGCAGGCTGAGGAGAGTGGAGAAGGCTTGGCAATATCTTTGCAGGGAAGGAGGGAGGAGAGGGCAGGGGGGAGAGCCAGGCAGGGCTGAGGGCCAAAGCATTCCTGCTGGTGCCTGCTGCCAGGTCTTGTGGCTCCTCCTCCGGCAGTGGCAGGTGCAGAGCAAGCAGGTGGAGTTCATCCAGGCTGAGGATCTGTCAGACAAGCGTGACAAGGACAGAGGAGCAAGGACGTTAAGGGTAATGGCGAAATTAGTACTGGAATGGAGGAAAATGGAATTGCAGCTGGATGAGGAGGGAAGGGAAGGAGAGGGCAACACTGGGCAGAAAAGGTAGAACATACGAGGGTCACAGGGAAGCAGCTGGAGGGATGGGTCATCCACAGGTAATGCTGATAGGTGATGGCAGGACAGGGGTGGAAGGATCCTGTAGTCCTGGTTAGTGGATCACACAGACAAGGACAGATGTGGCCAATGGCAGGAGCCTTACTGAAGCACGTTTTCCCTCTTCTCTTCCCCTTCCTTCCTTCCTTCCTTCCTTCCTTCCTTCCTTCCTTCCTTCCTTCCTCTGTGTGTGTGTGTGTGTGTGTGTGTGTGTGTGTGTGTTTGTGTTCATTAAGGAAAGGAGAGGAAGGCCCTCATCTTCTTACCCATGGATCTCCCAGCCTCCTTCTCCCCCATGATTACGGAAAAGACCAACCCCTCTGTGTGTACTCTGGGTTCTGCCGCAGCTCACCTGACTTGGGTACCTCGTCTTCTCTACCTTCCATCTTTACCTCTCTGCTAAACCATTCTCACTCATGCAAAGATGTCTCAGTTCTTTTTAAATATGGTCCTCCAACTCTGTCTCAGAGGTACCTGGCATCTGCAGATTCCTGGGCTCCACAAGAGACTTGCAAGGTTCTTAGGCAAAGTATGCACAGCCTTGCTGCTGCTTTCGTTTGAAAAACCTAACTCATGCCTACATCCTCCCACCCTAGGCCACCTCCATCCCCATTCCTCTGCTCCTCTCAGAGACAAGCTTCTCCAGATCCGTTAAGGTGGATTTGCCGGCTATCGCCTCATCCTCACTTCCCATTCCCACTTCCAACCTGCTGCCTCCCAGTCTCTGCAGCGATACGTCCCATGGAAGTATCCGTGTCTTCCCTGGGGTAAAAGTGGGACACTTTTCAGCGCCCTCTCTGGCTTCTCAGCAGCTTTTGTCAAAGTGGACCCCACCCTACCTCCTCAAACAGTTCTTCACTCAGCCCCAGAGGCAAACGGGGCCCCTAGTTTTCTGCATATTTCTCTGGCAGGCTCTGCTTGTTGTCCTGTACTGATTCCTCTTCTTGGATTCTACAGATGGGTTTCCCGTTGCTTTATTCTCTTTATGCCTCTATGTGACCAACCCCGCCCAATTCTGTGGCTTCAAATACCATCTGTATTCCAATAAGCCCCAATTACTATCTCCAGCCTTGTCACTCCTGGTGAGCTTCAGACCCACATATCCATCTGTATAGATGTCATTTCTCCTCGGATTCACATGTCCAACTCTTGATCCTCACCACTTCCCTGCCAAACTTCCCAAGTCTCTGTATCTTAGAGAATGGTGCCCAGAGCCATCGGTTGTTGACATGGCCACCTAGCGATCATCCGTGATCCCGCCTTTCCTCCCTCTTGTCTGTGTCTTGAATGAGGCGTTCCCCCAACCCTCCTTAAATGTCAAAGCCATGCAAAAAAGGCTTTCTGACTGCAATCTAAAGTAGGTTTTCCTGTTACATGCTCACAGCATCCAGGCGCTGGCCACAGCACTCCTCTCGCTTATTAAGTTCCCAGAGGCAGGCTCAATAAACCCTTCCGAGAGAGAGTAAGCCTTCCCTAAACCAGGCGCAGCCCTGTCCCAGGCGGGCACCCGGCCGTGCGCAAGCCTCGCGGAACAGAACACGCCACAGTGGGCGCAGGAGGGAGCGGCGGCGCCTGCGGGTGTAGCCGCGCGGACTACCGCCGTCGCCTCTGCGCGGCTTCCGGGTCACGTCCCCGTCCCGCGAGCCGCGCTGGGACTCCGCCCCCCAGGAAAGGGGAGGAGCCTCTTGTGCCGAGCGGGGCGCGGTCGCGGTCGCTAGGCCCCACCGCAGCCGGTCAGCAGTAGCCGGTTTAAGCGCTGAGGGCGGCGGGTCACGTGCCGGACGGGGTGGGGGCGTGGCACCAGGAAGCGGCCTCCGCGCCCGCTCGGATCGCCGCCGCCGCCGCCTCCCGGCCTGACTCGCCGCGCCCCGGTGCCGGGCGCAGCTTGCCCGGCTCCACGCTGGCGGCCGCCCCCGGACCCCCCGCCGCCGCCGCCGCGGCGCCCGCTATGGGCCAGGAGGACTACTATCTGGAGCTGTGCGACCGGCCGGTGCACTTCGAGAAGGCGAACCCGGTCAACTGCGTCTTCTTCGATGAGGCCAACAAGCAGGTCCGGGCCGGCCCGCGCCCTCCTTCCCCGCGCGGCCGGGCGCACCCTGCCCGCCATCCCCCGCGCCCCCAGCGGCGTCCTGCGCGCGCGCGCGCCCAGGCCGGGTGCTGGGGGACCAGGCCTGGGGCCTCCCCTCCGGTCCCGGCGCGGGACTGGCACCAGCCCCGTGCTGTTGGGTGGGCCGAGGGACCAGGCGCCACCGCGGCGGGGCCTTTCTGCTCCAAGGTGACAGCTGGTTGACCCCGAACCTGCGCCACCGACCCTGCAGCGCCCTTTGGCCGGTGTGGTCGGCCGTTAGCTCGCCAGCCCTTTCTCGGTGCCTTTGTTGTGTTTGTCATTAGTTACTCTTGCACTCACGGATTTAGGCGTTGAGACTGGCTTTATTCTTGGAATTTTGGAAACGGAGGGTGGGGGAAGCAGTGTGAGGAGTAATAGGGTGTGCTTAAGTGTATCAGTGGCGCCTTTGCTGAACCGGATTAAAATTTGTAGCCTCGGCGACCCAGGCCCGGTTTTGCACAGTGGGTGGCACTCACAATGGTTTAACCTTTTTGATCTCTGCTACTCCCTTGCCCCTTAAAATTCTTGTAAACACCAGGTATCTGTAGATGAATATGTGCCACCTTAGTTGAGCTGAACCAAGAGTGGGGTGTGGTAGAAATAATCACTTGTTAGGCTGGTGTCTGTGTCTCAAGTCTTTCAAAGTTCAGGCCATTAACGTTGCTTCTTTTGCCTCCTAGGTTTTTGCAGTTCGATCTGGTGGAGCTACTGGGGTGGTAGTTAAAGGCCCAGATGATAGGAATCCCATCTCATTTAGGTAACTCTTGACATTTACAGAATAATTTTCACGTGTAAATAAAATGATGTTTTTCTGTTTCGTCTTCAGAAGGTGGTTTTAAAAGTTTGTCCTTTGTCTTCCCTAAAAGTTCTGAAGTCTGTGCGCATGCACATCCCTGCCTCTAGGGAGAGGGAAACAGACACCTGCCAAGCAGACACCTGCGAGCAGTCTCCGTGGCACACATCAGTACTTCATGTCAGAGTGAAATGTGTAGAGTAGTTGTCTCTTGATTTGGGAATCAAATGCTCCAACATAGGGTACCTACTTCCTCCTACTTGAAATTAGCAAGGCAGTTTATTGATGTGTCCATTTCCGGTGTCTTGGAGGAGGAGGGCCTTCATTTGCCTGTGGCCCAGCTCTTTCCAGAGTATGTGGTAGGTGGAGGAAGTTCCTAGGTTAGTGTTTCCTGTATAATTATATTAAGAAAATCCCAGCTTCCACCAACGGTGACTGGATGTCCCAGTGTATGCAGGTTGAACCAGTATAATTGCAAATAGCACTTCCTTTCACTTTCTGAAGTGTCCTGATTTGGTTGATAAGTTATCTGGTCTTCGTTCCTGTGTTTACAGGAAGGGAAAGTGTAGTGTGGGCCCTCGATTCAGTGGGGACTTAAATTTTTTGCAGGTGGCCTGTGTTAATAAGAACGAGTTTTTGAAGTGGAAATGAATCATCATTTGTTTGGCACACACTGATTGCAGTCCCCCGCCCTGTGCTAGGCGCCAGGCATGTGAAGGTTTTGAATTAGCCTGGCGCCCTTTTGGAGAGCTCATAAATGTAGTGTGGGAGACAAGTGTGTAGACACATTCTGTCGATTGTGAGAAAGTGCCGTAATAGCACTGTGTTCAGAATTGGGGCACACAAGAGAGAGGAGACATTTATCTTGGGGTAGGCTGAGGAAGACCACTGCCTCGGACGGGGAAGGCCTCAGAGAGGAGGGAGTCTTTGAGCTAAACTTTAAAGCTTGAATGGAATGATTCTGAGTGGGGAAGAAAGATGGCCTTTCAGATGGCGAAGAACGCCAGAGTGCAAAGCTTAGCAGGCAGGGTGTTTGGGGGATTCCAGGTCTGTGTAACTGAGATCAGGTGTCCTCGCAGGGAAGGAGAGGTGGGGGTGGTTTGGCCCCTGGCAGGAGTCAGCTTGAACCTTATGTATTCTGCTATGGAATTAGGGCTTTATCTTATTGGAAATTGTAAGATGGGGGCATGGCACGATCTTATCAGCGTTCGGAAAGATCACGCTGTTCACAGCATTGACCTTGGATTACCTGGGAGCATGTCAAAGTCAGGGGTACCACTGAGCATCGACTGCAGTAGTCTGAACCGGGCATACCCAAGACCAGACCCAAGGCCGAGTAGACTGTCACATAGGCACTCGGGAGGTGCTTGGGAAGGTCTTGGGTAAGTCTTGGTGATCATTTGGGTGTGGAAAGTAACAGTGAGCCGCTGATCCAGATTTGGGGGCTTGGTAGGGTTTGAGGAGGAAGATACTGAATTTATCCCCTTTAAATTTTAAGTTTTGATGGCAAACATTTTAGCAATTTTGTGTATTTTTAACAGTTGTCTGGTGGTATAATTAACTGCATATATTTAATGTATGCAGTTGATGAGTTTTGACATGTTAACCATCACCACAGTCTTTAAGTTTGCTTGTGCGGCCCTGTAATTCATCCCTTGACTTCCTCTTGTAAACATCTGTTTGAGGCCCTGTAAGACTCCGGGGGTTGGGAAGTAAATGGGAAAGCGTAAGCTTGGCTGTAAGAGCATGGTGGGTGGGGGAAGGTGGTGGTTGGTGGAGAAGTTTGCTGGGTGGGTATTGCTTATTTATGTCCAAAGTGACTCTCAGGGGAAAGTGCATCTGTTCTCCATTCTTCAGTCACTTGTTAACCACAGTGTAAATTTCACTGGCAACGTGCTGCCAGTTGGATTTTGTTGTTTGGAAAGAAGTCCTGATAGTGTCAGAAACATAATTTTCAACTAAGATCTGCTGCTTTCTGAGTATTTAACTTGCCTTTTCTCACAAATTGATAGATGCTAGAATTCAGTTCTTAACTTTTTAACTCACCCCCTTTTTTTCTTAAAGAATGGAAGACAAAGGAGAAGTGAAATGCATTAAGTTTTCCTTAGAAAATAAGATATTGGCTGTTCAGAGGACCTCAAAAACTGTGGTAAGACATGGCTTTATTTATTTATTTAAAAAATTTTTTAAATGTTTATTGTATTTTTGAGAGAGAGAGAGAGAGCACGAGCGGTGTAGGAGCAGAGAGGGGCGGGGAGACACAGAATCCGAAGCAGGCTCCAGGCTCCGAGCTGTCAGCACAGAGCCCAATTTGGGCTCGAACTCATGTACCAGGAGATCATGACCTGAGCCGAAGTCAGTGCTTAACCGACTGAGCCACCCAGGTGCCCCTGTTTATTTTTTTTAAGTTTTATTTAAGTAATCTCTACATCCAACGTGGGGCTCAAACCCACAACCCCAAGATCAAGAGTTACATGTTCTACTGACTGAGCCAGCCAGGTGCCCCAGGACATATCTTTAAGTACAGAGTAAAGGAAAGGACATTAGAAGTACACTTAGAAGAGAATGAATTACAAAAAAACAGCTAAAGGAAGCATTTATTATTTTAATGTCCTGAAAGTTATAGTTCTGTTGTACTATATTTGAGCCTTGGGAATTCTTTTTTTTTAAATTTTTTAATGTTTATTCATTTTTGAGAGACAGGGCGTGAGCAGGGGAGGGGCAGAGAGAGAGGGAGACACAGAATCCGAAGCAGGCTCCAGGCTCCGAGCTGTCAGCACAGAGCCCGATTTGGGGCTTGAACCCACAAACTGTGAGATCATCACCTGAGCCAAAGCCAGATGCTTAACTGAGCCACCCAGGCACCCCGAGCCTTGGGAATTCTTGAAGATGAGAGAGACATTTCAAGGGATAAATATTTGTGACCTTAGTTTGTCATTTTTGACTTAAAAATGTTTTAAAGTAATTTGGAACCTCAGGCAACCTTGGATTGATTGGTAGCGGCATAGATCGTGTGAGTTGTATTTTTGGCAACTTTGTGAATTAGCTTTAATGGAGTAACTCCATTTACTCACTGCTTGCATCTTTGAATGCTTGATCCCCTAGGAACAGACATTCAAAGTTGGAGCACCCGTTTGGCATTTTCACTTTCCTAAGCATTTTCACTTTCCTAAGTATTCACCGTCACCATTGGTAAAGTAGAGCAAAGCCTTTTGGAAACAGGCAGAATCTGATTTCCCCCTGTCAGTATTAATTGCTAAAATTGTTGGAAAGCCTCTTATAAGAGGCAGCAACACATTTCTCTGGAATCCATTGGTTTTCGGTATCAGTTTCTAAACTAACTGGATAATTGGATTAACTTTTTTTTTTAATTGCATTGGAAGGGGACAGATTGTCCAAATTGGTTTTTTTAGTTTTCCTGCCTTCTATCCGTTTTTTTTTCCCGATCACTTTTTAAATTTGTCTTTTGTCTGTCTGGTGGTATGCCAGTGTCTGTTGGCAGTATGCTGCTTGATCCCAGTTTCTCCTTGTGGTTTTTTTACTCTTCAGGATTTCTCTAATTTTATCCCGGATAGTTCTCAGCTGGAATACACTCAAGAGTGCAAGGTATGAGCCCAGATCCTTTCCCGGCTGCTGGCCATCTCACTGTGTGGGTGACGTGGGGGAGGGGCAGCGTGCCCTGGGAATTGCCAGCACACCCTGGGAGGCAGGCTGTGCCTTATGCTGACTCCTGTTGCACGGTGGCTCTGTGACTTGGACAGTTTTAAAAGTTTTGTTTTGTTTTTTTATGTTTATTTATTTTGAGAGAGAGAGAGAGCACTCGGGCATGGAGGGGCAGAGAGGGAGAGCGAGCATCTCAAGCAGGTTCCACACTGTCAGCACAGAGCCTGACTTGGGGCTGGAGCTTGAGAACCGTTAAGCTCGTGGCCTGAGCCGAAATCAAGAGTGGGATGCTTAACCCACTGAGCCACCCAGTCGTCCCAGTTTTAAAAGCCTGTTTCTTCTTTTATAAGATGAAATCGGGAGGATTAAATGGGTGACAGGACGTTAATCGCCCGGCTGTGCTGGCTGTTCGGGGGGGTCGGACCCTGGATTCCTTTCATAGCGGCCTTGTAGGAGGTTTTAGGAAGAGGAGTGTTTTCCCTCTCCTGATGATGTTTCCTTTCCTTGATTTGTTGTCCTTGTGTCCTTCCACTTTCTTTCCCCAAGTGTAGATTCTAATTGGTTTTAATTAGATTTGCTGGGTAGCATAAACGAGGCGAGGCGGTGGGGCTCAGCTCAAAGCAGCAATATGACACCCTTGAAGGTAGCAGAAGGTGCTAGTGGCTGGGTATGGCTTTTAGCAGCTTCACAATGGTTTTGCTAAATGGAGTTTAGCAAATGGAGTTTAGGGTGGGCTCTGTGACAAGGAGAGGCCCTTCGGCCCACGAACCGAGCCCCTCACAGACCTCTGGATCTGTGCGCCGCAGAGCCCCTGTCCTAGCCCTGTACGGCCTCAGGTTTGGGGCACTGCTGTGCAGCAGGGGAGGCGAAGGGGTGGGCTCAGGGCCCCAACCCCATCTTGGTCCGCACTCACTGAGAACCTTCTAAGCTTTTCTACTTTTATAATGCATGTTTTTAGAATACAGCTAAGAGAAAGTCACCTGCCCTTTGATTTTCCTTAAGGAAGAAGTTGATATCTGTGTGTGCTGGTCAGTTACCTTTCTGCAAAATTCAGGCTTTTCCCTCTGTTCTTGAGAAGGAATTAAGAGTCAGGTGCTTTAGTGAGGCATCCCAGGTGGAAATCTGGGAATGTTGTATTGAAAAGAAAGTTTGATTTCTTAGTAAGTAATCAAATCGGGGTAACTTTTATTAAAGAGTGTGAGAAGTGGAGTATTTTAAGCTTTTGAAGAGTTGTACAAAAACTAATTAATTAAAAAAATTTTTTGTAATCCTTTTCAGACCAAGAATGCCAACATACTTGGATTCTGTTGGACCAGTTCTACTGAAATTGTCTTCATAACAGATCAAGGAATTGAATTTTACCAGGTATTATGTTGATCACTTCTGTTTGCTGGACAACGGTCTGTGATGGCAGTGTGGCAGCCTTCTGAATTCACTACTGAATAGACATTCTGAGATTCTAGAACTTTAGGTTTTTGTTTGGGTTTTTGTTCTTTATTTCTAATTATAAGAAATGCATGTTTTTTATAAAACGTTTAAACATTACCAGGCTATCTGGAAGGTAAAAGTCCCCCCATAATCCCTAGAAATAACTAGTATGAATAGTACGTTTTTCTTTGTTTTCCTACACACATGCAAACTTCATTTTTTTATAAAAATGGGAATGTTGTATATGAAGTTGTGGCTGGCTTTTTTTTCATAGCAGTGGGGCTTGGACATTTGTCCATATTTTATTCTGAGTAGTGTTCTGTTGTGTGGGTGCACTGCGGTTTAATTAATTCCCTGTTGATGAACCTCTGGCTTGTTTTCATTTTTCTGTGATTGTAAACAATTCTGCAGTGAACATGCTTGCAGACATTTCTTTATGTTCTTGGGTGAGGCAGTTCTTGGAAGGGGAATTACGGCACAGATACGAACATCCGAAAAGCTGAACAGATATTGCTAAATTTTGTCCAGAAGTTTGCTCTGTGACTTCCGGTATAGGGATATCTTTTTCCACATTTTTGCCAGAACTGCATATGATGAGTCCATAGACATATAGTCTGGGTATTAGCCCTTTCTCAGGTGAGATGGTTTGCAAATACTTCCCGTTGCACAGGCTGCCCTTTTGCTCTGTTGACTTGACTTGGTACCTGCCTTGTCTTGTAATATGTTCCAGCTGCCCAACCTGTTGAGCATGCTTCTGAATCTTTCAGTGGAGCTAATCTAGAAAGTATTTGGATATTCTCGGGGTTCAATTTTGTTGACCTAATGAAAGCAGTATAATTTAGAATGTACAGATGGAGAAAATACACCCGTTAAGCAAAATGTGAGATGTTAGTGCTTTGCCATGGGGCCGTCCTCAAAACCTTTGTAATGACCACCAGAAAGAAAACAAACTGCACAAATCTCGTACACATAGAAGGAGAGTTTTGTGTATATGGTAGCGTGGATAGGATCACCTGCTTTCCCGAAGGGTTCCTTGTGGCAATCATATACTTTTCTGCTCTCTGTAGTGGAAAAGTGTACATTCATGTCATCTAGATGGTCTTCAGATCTTCAAGAAATAAGTTAGAAAGAGGACTCTACCATATCCGTTTCATATCTAAATTGTCAAGAAACCCATGCCTCTCCACCGTGACTTCCACGTCGGTTCTGGAGCACAGTGTTCTAGGAGCATTCATGTCTCGGGGCTCTATACAGTGTTCCTTAATTTATCCGAATATTTAGAGTATATTTAAGAGCTGCCTCAACCGTAAAATACTAGGTTTGCATGCAGAGTCTCACGAACACGATTGTTAGCAAAAGGGAGCTGCTCCCAGACTCCATGCTACCTGGAGTCAAGACAGAGCCAGGTGGAAGGCAGGTGCTACAGGCTGGGTGTGGGTGATTCAGTGCATGGGATCGTTGAGGTCGGGGGGGGGGGGGGGCGCGTTTGCTTCCACGGGTTGGAGGAGGGAGTATGTAGTCTGGACTCTTGGGTGGATGATGCCTGGAGAGTGTGCAGACTCTTGCAGGGAACTGGCCTGCCTGGGCTGTGACTGCATAGCGGTGTCTGAGCTGTATTTTCTCCTTGGTCAGGTATCCATGCTGCCCGCCTCTCAGGGTCGTGGTGTGAATAAATGAGCCAAGATGGGTAAAGCACTGAGCGTGGGGAGCAGTAGCTGCAGCAAACAAAAACCTGTGCAACTTTACTTAGTGTTTTTTTCCAGATTTTTCTTGTTAATTTACCATCAGTCGTCTTCCATTTTGCTGATTTTAAAATAAAGATTCTGTTTCTCGAACTTTGCTTCAGGTGTTACCGGAGAAACGAAATCTCAAACTCCTGAAGAGCCAGAATATCAACGTGAATTGGTACATGTACTGCCCTGAGGGTGCTGTGATTCTGCTGTCTACCACAGTCCTTGGAAATGTGCTGCAGCCCTTTTATTTTCGGGTAAGAGTGAGCCTGTCTTTAGGAAAAATTCCCTTTCCCCCCTCCCATCCTGTTCCTCTAATATACTAAGGTATCCCGGATTTCAAAGGGGCAAGTTTCTCAAATAACCTCACCACTTCTGACCACTAGAGGGCACACTGTACCATCCTGTCACGGCCAGGAATGACTCGTTCTGTGGGGACAGACTCCAGGGAGTAAAGGACTTAGTGGGACTTTGGAAAGGATGGAGAGACAGAGTGTGTGCCTGTCCTCCGTGGTTTTATGTAGGGAATGCTAAAGCATCAAAGAGGTTTAACCAGCTTTTCCTAAAACTTGTATCACCCCAACAGGCTGGCACTATGTCAAAGCTGCCCAAGTTTGAGATTGAATTACCAGCTGCACCCAAGTCAACTAAACTGAGCCTTTCTGAGAGAGACATCGCGATGGCGACCATGTATGTCTGTCTTTTGAGAGAATTCCTTCCTGACATTTGCTTTTGGTAATAGAAGTAGCAGAAGTGCATCATAAAAGCACAGCACTTCCGATAGGTGCCCTCAGAGCACATGATAAAGACTCCCGCTTTCCCGTTCAGTGTCTAGATTTTATGAATGGAGAAAACTGGTCGTCAGCTTGGCATTCTTTTCTGATTCTTCTAGCTTTGTGATCTTAGGGAAGTTTTTTTCCACCATTCTGGTCTGATAAAATGAGAACATTGGACCAATTTGTTGTTTAGGTATCTTAGTTCTATAATTTTTTTTTTACTCTGTGAGTAGTTGAAGGTTATCTAGGACTTTTATTTATTTACTTATTTTTAGCTAAAACATATCCTGCTGGCTTTAAAGAACATAGTTTATCTAACAAACATGGAACTAAATTACTTATGTAGGAAGGTATCCTCGCTTGTAAATGCAGAGTATCTCAATTTCTAAGCTTCATTATGGAAGTTTTAAACACACCATAATAGAAACTGATGCAAAGAATACCTTATGTACCCATAACCCAGTTCAAAAATGTCCAAATTTTGCTTGGATTCTTCTATGGCCTAAAACAGTGGTTTTGAACTTTAACGTTCTTTGGGAGTTAGAATGCCTTTTTTTTTTTTTTTCTTTTAAAGGCCATCTACTGTGGCATCCCAGGTTAGAGAACAGATACAGTGAGAGCAGTCCTCACCCAGTGGCGGCAGAGACCCACTCCCTTCCCTCTGGTCTCATCCCTGTGGCAGACCGAGGACAGTGTCAGCCACTGGAATAGCAACGTGCATGCAGGAACTGGTCACAGGAGCATTTCTTCCATGAGGCTTATAAATGAAGAGTGATTATATTTTCCTGTTATCAAGGAATATACTCATTACGTAGAACTTGGAAGATACAGAAAGTTCCAGAAAAAGAAAGTGGACTCAGTTTATTACTCAAGGATAGCTATTAACAACATGTGTTTCTTTCTAGTAGTTTTGGACATTGTGCGGAAGTTTGTCTTCCTTTTAAAGTACTGCGATGGACCTGTATTTAGTTTTGCATCCCCGTTTTCACTTTTATATAATGGCCTTGGGTTTTTTTTTGTTTTTTTTTTTTTTTAGCTGCACTTTGTAAATATTTTTGTTGGCTGTGAAATATTCTGTTAGGGAATATGTCATAATTTACTTAACTCTTATGGCCTCATAATTCAGCATTTAGAATAGAGGAATTTCAGATGTCCTGTGTGAAGTCTGTCTCTTTGTTCTCCAGATACGGACAGCTTTACGTTCTCTTCTTGAGGCATCATTCTCGGACCTCCAATAGTACAGGAGCGGAGGTAGTCCTATATCATCTACCACGGTATATTTAATGCTGTCCTCCTTCTCCAATTTTAAAATACGAACTAAAGCTTGTCGATCTATGTTTTGACCTTTCTGTTATCCTACAGAGAAGGTGCCTGTAAAAAGATGCACATATTAAAGTTAAATCGGACGGGGAAGTTTGCCCTAAACGTGGTGGATAACCTGGTGGTCGTTCATCATCAGGATACAGAGGTAGGAGTTATGTGTGGGTGTCTGGTCTGTCAGTGTGGTTTAAGAGTTAGGAAAATTAGGGCGCCCGGGGGGCGCTCAGTCTGTTGAGTGGCCGACTTCAGCTCAGGTCATGATCTCATATTAGTGAGTTCGAGCCCCTACATCGGGCTCACTGCTGTCAGCACGCAGTCTGCTTCGGATCTTCTGCCTCTCTCTGTCTCTCTGCCCCTGCCCTGTGTGTGCTCTTTCAAAAATAAATTAACATTGGGGCGCCTGGGTGGCGCAGTTGGTTAAGCGTCCGACTTCAGCCAGGTCACGATCTCGCGGTCTGTGAGTTCGAGCCCCGCGTCAGGCTCTGGGCTGATGGCTCAGAGCCTGGAGCCTGTTTCTGATTCTGTGTCTCCCTCTCTCTCTGCCCCTCCCCCGTTCATGCTCTGTCTCTCTCTGTCCCAAAAATAAATAAAAAACGTTGAAAAAAAAAAAAATTAAAAAAAAAATAAATTAACATTAAAAAAAAAAAAGTTATGAAAATTGACAAAACATGCAGAACAGAGAATAGAAAGTACTTTCCATGCTAAAGCTTTGGTCTTCCAGATGCAAATGAGTTTGGTATTCTAGATGGTTGAGAAAAAACAGGGATTCCCTGTCTATTGATTACAGTTAATTAAAAACTATTCCAGAAAGTAGCACATGAGGGTATTTGACTCTGGAACAATTATTTGGTTGGCTCAGCCAAGCTGGGAATTTACTGCAGAAGCACAGTCTTGCATGAGCACACAAGCTTTGTATTTCCTTTGTGAGTACAGATAATGCTAGGTGATGATTTTGAGGTTTTGTGGCCCAAGAGAAAGACTAGAACGGGTCCTGCTTTTTTTTTCTACATGGTTAGCTGGGTATCTGGTCACAGACAAGCTCCTTGTGTCCTGTGCCTCCCGCAGGGTGGCGATACCCTTATCTTGACTAATGAAGGTATTTCTAGTCGAAGTGAAAAAGATCTGCTGAAATCACTTGGAGCTCTTCAAGGGCAGCCTGTCATAAACACCAGGGGTGTGCGTGAGTGTGGGGGACAGTGTAACAGAGTCGTGATATCACAGCAGACTCCTCCCCGCGTAGAACCAGCCTGGGGGGGGGTGCAGCGCAGGGCATGCCGACTCTGTAAGCTGACGGGAATGGAGGGATCTGAGAGAACAGAAGGGACAGGCCAAGTCATGGCTTGTTTCGGCATCAGAGTCTTACTTTTTTCCACTTCAGACATCGGTGATATTTGACATCAAGTTAAGGGGAGAGTTTGATGGCACCGTCACCTTCCATCATCCGGTGCTTCCGGCACGTTCGATTCAGCCCTATCAGATCCCCGTGGCAGGTAAGGGGACCTCCGCATAGTGGATGGAACGAGGGGTACACACAGGGGTTCCCAGGCCCCTGTGCTTTTGGGGGGGCTTTGTGTTCCTTCCAGCATCTTCCTGATGTGAGCATTAGAAGAGTAGGTTGTGTCAAATGATTGTCTTGTGTCTCCTGCTTACGTGGCCTGAAGGTAACCGCTGGTGAACTGGTGGAAAGCCAAATCTAGACGTTAACCTTCAGCTCCGTTCTGGATGTTTGGGACCAGTTAGAAGGCAGTCAGGTTCGAATTGGCCAGTTATAACAAAACAAATGCCAGGTGTGATCAAAATCATAGCCTGGACAAAGATTAATAAGAATTCAAAAGTCCATTGAATCTCTGGCCTCCAGAGCGTGGGTTGGTAAAACATTTTTCACAGCTAAAGGCTTTTCGTCATGTTTAACCCCCTAGGTTGTAAGCCCCATGCAGGCTTGTAGCGGCTCTGTATCTTGCCTGCCCCGTGCTGCTGCAGGGCGTGCCGTGGGGACGCGCTTGGTAGCCGCTCTCATTCCCCCTTCTGCTGTTGGTCTGTTCAGCTGTTCATTTTCAAGCAGACTACACATCAGAATCACCCCGGAGGCTTTACAAGGGCACCCGCTGTCACCTGAGAGCGGTCAAGTCCATGTGATTGGCAGCCAGAGTTGAGGCCCGTGTGCAAGAACTTCTCAGGTTCTAGATTCAGGTGTTCTTTGCTTTAGCTTGTCTGGACCCTTCCCTCTTTTGAGTGGACTGTCCAAAATGACCACATTTTCCAACCAGCTGATTAAAACCTGTCTTCGGATTGTCCCTGGGTAATCGGAGCAGAACTGGGAATGATGTTTAATTTGCAGGGCTGCATTTCTCAAGTTTACCGTGGATGCACGGGCAGTGCAACTGGGAATTAAGAGTCCCTGTCATGTGAGGTGTTTGGGGTCTGTTTCCTAGAGGAGATCTCTGTGCCTGGACCTACCCTGTGCAATGGGGAATTGAGCTAATTACTTAGACAAAGCACAAAGCACTGTTATTTGAAATCTTTTCGGTGACTGGCCTGGGGATGTGATTTTGAACCATTCAGGACTTGGTGATTTATTGTGTAAATGAAGACGAGTCCTCTTCGGTTATTACAGAAGAATGAACAACTCTGAGTCTGTCGTATTTTCCCCTTCTTGGGAGGCCATTTTCACGGATTGTTCTCAACTTCCCCCTTCCTCCTTATATGTGGTATCAGTGGTACAAGATAGTTCACTCCTTCCTTATTCAACTGTAGTCGAATCACCATTTACTGAAGGCTTTAAAAGTACTGCATTTCACCCTCTGAGCACTGGTGTGGGCAGTATTTCCTGGTGGCATTGTTGTTGCACACTTGTGTTTTTTCCACTTGCAGGTCCTGCTCCTGTGACCAGCCAGTCTCCCATCCCGTGCAAACTCTGTATCCTTTACAAAGGCCTTACTGTTGTGCACAGAAGGGAAGATAGTACCCCTCTTTGTCTTGGTGTGTGATAACAGTCCTGCCTGGCAGCTGTGAATAACCTGAATAACATCTTGGGAGCCCGCCTGGGGGTGCTTTCCTCACTACCTGGGCCTGAGTAGCCTCTGCAAATAGGGGGCGGGCGAGTGCTAAACAGAACTGGGTTTGTCTTTGGTTTTTATCCTGGTTTACCATTTCCTATAACCTGCAGATTCTTCATCCTGGATTGTCTTTCAGCCTGACATCATCATCAGCGCAAGCCAAGGTGGGTCAGAGGGGACAGTCGTCACGTTAGAAAATAGTTACTTGTTGGTTTTGGATGACACTTGTAGCCAGTAACAGGTTCAAGGTGAATCTGACAAATGACCTCTTCCTTCAGTCTTAGGAATGGGAAAATTTTTCACTTTATACTCTGTTCTCTACTGTTCTATCCTGAGCATATACTATTATTTTTTAAATGTTTATTCTGAGAGAGAGAGAGGTAGAGATTCCCAAGAAGGCTCCATGCTGTCAGTGCAGAGCCCAATGTGGGGCTCGATCCCACAGACTGAGATCATGACCTGAGCTGAAATCAAGAGTCGGACACTTAACTGAGCCCCCAGGCGCCCTGCTTATATTAGTTTTATAATAAACAACTAAGAATGGCTATTCCCCTGCTTCTAGCCCATTTAGGTCTGTCCGTTCTGAAAAGCCAGACTCCACAGCACGGTGTACAAGGCCCTCCCTGCCCTGTCCTTATCACCCCCCGTCCTACCCACGTGTGTCTTTGCCCTTTTCTGTTCCGTTTGCATAGAAGTGCGCTTCTGCTTCCCACTGTGCTGGACAAGCTCCTTCAAGATGCTAGCTCTCTCTTCCTGGTAACCCCCTAGCACCTGTATCTTCCTGTTGGGAGTACTTTCCACATTTGTCTTCAGTCATCTTGTGTATTCTCCTGTCTTACCCACCGGGATTCGCGAGAATTTTCGAGGTTTCCACTGCATGTAGAATTCCTCTCTCCCTTCTCCATCTGGAACGGTGCTGGCTCTGGACCAGCTGCAGGAGAATTGAGAAGGGGACCACTCGTCATCTTTAATGCAGTGTTGAATTCTCTTGTGGAACCCCAATTGAGGAAGGCACTACCTGTCTACCTGGCAGTGTGGGTGTTCAGGCAATTCATGGATTGGTGAATGCATGAATTATGAACTTCCCTTGGGAGCCTCAGGAGTTACCTTTTGACGTGAAGAGCCAGTGCGGGAGAAACCAAAGTATAGGACCAAAGTAAATACCGCACGTTGACATCCTTTTCTACCTTCAAGGTTAAAAGGGGGCTGGGTGTGGGGACAGAAATGCTCTGAGTTGGTCGAAGACTTGTCACCCGCCCTTATTTCGGGAGCTACACCGTTGATGCCCCTCTGATTGGAGAGGGTGACCTTGTTGGAGGGAACCGTCAAGCGGGCGGTGGTCGTTTGGCTGGGCGACCTTCTGGGTGTGTCCTGCATTCCCTGGACTGCGCTTGGGTTAGTAAGAAGAGGGTAGCAACAGTGCTTTGCAGGACGGCCCCCTCCCCCGCCCCCCAAATGAATGTTTTAGGGGAACCATCTTTTGGGCTTCTGTTCTCGTTTGCGTCCAGTATGAAATTTGCTGCCTCCTCAATCCAGGTTACCTCTGGAACCTCCAAGTAAAGCTTCAGCCTATCGTAAACCTCTTGCCAGATAAAGGAAGACTGATGGACTTTCTCCTCCAGAGAAAGGAGTGCAAGATGGTCATCCTGTCTGTCTGTTCGCAGAGTAAGTGGACGAGTCCTTCCCCATCGGACTGATTCCAGTACTCGGCTTGGGCTGCCCACACCCTTTATTGGGAGCTGGGCCACATTTGTCTCCTTTGTCCATAGTGTGGAGCCTCATTCTTCACTTGAAGAATGAATTATTTAACCCCCTGGAAGGAAAGACCAGGAAACAGAAAAATGACTTACAGTGACTTGGGTAGAAAAGCTAAATTGGATGGTTCCAGCAAAAGCAAAGCTAACTGTGGCGCACTTGGCGGTAATGAGCTAGCATCTCCAGCCTTAAAACAGTTCCCAGAATCCAAGTCACTCACTGCGTATGTGTCTACTTTGAGCACTTTCTACTGAAAGCTTCTGTAGCCCCTTTTCCTAGTAACCAGGAAGGGCTGGTGAGTGATTTCCAACCTCCAAATGATACCCTTTCTCTGAATGCCCCTTGAAGGTATGTTTGCCTGGTAACCCTTTGAGGTAGTTACTTCTGTGCTAGCAACTGTCTGAATTCTGAAGTGGATGTAAGGTCACTTGACCTGTGTGAACATTCTTCCCAGTGTTGAGCGAGTCAGACAGAGCAACCTTACCTGTGATCGCCACGGTTTTTGACAAACTCAATCACGAGTACAAGAAGTACCTGGACGCCGAGCAGAGTTACACAACGGTAAGCTGTGTGTGTGCTGGGTGGGACAAAGGACTCTTCTCCACCCCCACCGCCCAGTGTATTTCCTAACCAACTATAATGTGAGGTTCTGGTGGGATAACACCACTGGGGTGTGTGTGCCAGGTGGCAAGGTGGCTGTGTTGGGGGTCACAGATTCAGAGTTTGTGCCTCCCCTTAGCTTGAGGCTGCGTGTCACTTAATGCCTTCGCTTGTTTTTAACCTGTGTTGAATCTTACAGATAGATCCTTGGTCTTACCTGTTTTGTGGATAAGAAAAGCAGTTTCGGCTTTGCCTTACTTTATACATACTTCTGCCCGGTCAGAGCCTGGACTGAACAAATTAGGCGTATAATCCTTTTGCCGCATCTTCTTTCTTTCCTTTTAGGCTGTAACAGCTATAAAATTAACACTTTTACTGGCATTCGGTCAGCGTCCTGTCAGGATAGTGATGACATATTAGCACCGTGCTTCCACAGAGCGGGTTCACTTGTTTGTCGTGAACGGCTAGAAACCATTGACGTGGCCTGTAGCCAGGTTCTGCTATACTGTTAGGATGAGCAGAAGGACGTATTTCACTTCGAGGACCTGATTAGTCCTGAAGCTTAAAACAGAAGTGGTTTTAGGCAGTAACGAGGAACCCAGAACTGTACTCCCCTTTAGCTCCTCGGGGGTAAGAGAACTGATGCAGGCTACTGAAGGCCAAGTGACCTCGGAGTGCACCTGTCCCTGTCCTGTGAGACATGCGAGGGGGGCTGGGTTCTTGCAGAGCCTCCTTGGCCTTGCTGCTAGTGTACTGGGCTGTGGGAATCCGTAGGTCTGACCCCAGATGGGTTTCTGTGCCTCGCTGCTCTGGCTCTGAGTCTTTTTAAATGCATGCCGGTCAGAGGGTGGTCCACCCCCAGCAATGCTGGAGCTTCCCCAGCCCCCACCACAGCTGCACCGTCAGCCCTGGAGCGAGCTGCTCTAGAGAGTTCAGGGAAGTCATCCGTCTTCTTGCAGAAGTCAGCAATGTTTGGGTGGCCTTGTTTACCACTCGGAAACGCACACATCCAGCCTTACAAGCGGTATTCCCTTACTGTGTGACCAGTACACCATTCCATTTTTATTAGATAACAAATACGAGAAAGTCCGTGATTAAGAAAATGAGAGATTTTAAGAGGGGAGAAAAATGTGTCTCAAGCAGAAGCGGACTTTTGCTTTTTTAGCTCCACATGTGAACGTTGGCATATTTTCAAGATGACCAACTCTGACTTCTAAACCCAGCCCCAGCCCGCACAGGAAAAATGGTTTTGTCCACGTAGTAAGTGCCATCCTCCGCTCATATCTTAGGAATTCAGTTTTCTGGGAGTCCCTAGAAGCTGACGAGAGTCCTGTTTGCAATGTGTTGTCTAGGCAGTAGAAGCGGGGCCGAGCCGGTGCAGCCCGCTTCTCAAAAGGCCGGTGCGGACCCAGGCTGTGGTCGATCAGTCTGACATGTACACCCACGTGCTGTCGGTCTTCACGGAGAAGAAGGTGGGTGACGGAGCCTCCAGCCAGAGATCTTATCTGCAGGGAACTGAGGAAAGCAGTAGAACTCCTAATGTGATTTAAAGAACCAGAGTTCTCTTGGGTGAAGACCCAGTGCTAATAGTTTGGCACTATTATACTAGGCCAAAACGTGACCGTCGACGGGGGGAGGTTCTGGAGGGATCTGTGCAGAACTCGTGAACAGCACTGGGCCAGAGGCGCACGGAAACAGAGCGGGCGGGTAGACAAGGAGCTGCAGGCGGCCTCCTTGCGAGCGTCCGGTTTTGAGACTACTCTTCTTTTCTTCTGTAGGAGATGCCTCATAAATTTGTGATAGCCGTACTGATGGAGTATATTCGCTCTCTTAACCAGTTTCAGATCACAGTACAGGTACTTTCCAACCATTTGTGGTCCCAACTTAGAGGAGCGGGGTCTGCGTACCAGACTCCGAAATCTGAGTGACTCTCCCGACATCACCGTGTTGGGCTCAGGCGGGATGATTAGTGTTTAATCGAGCATCCTGTCAACGCACAGGTGACAGAAACCTTAACCCGTCACTTAGAATAGCTCCATCCTAGACACACCTGGCCTCATGCATGTTGTAGTTGGGTGACTGGGAAAGTCTTCTCCTGTTTTTGTCCTCAGCACTACTTACACGAACTTGTCATCAAGACGCTCGTCCAGCACAACCTCTTTTACATGCTGCACCAGTTCCTACAGTACCACGTCCTCAGTGACTCCAAGCCTCTGGTATGTGGCCCCAGGCTTTGACTTCTGGGATTAAAAACTTCAGATTTAACTGTCTGACATCTTATGCTGAAGCTGGTGTGAAAACATGTCTTTCAGGCTTGTCTGCTCTTGTCCCTAGAAAGTTTTTACCCGCCCGCTCATCAGCTGTCTCTGGATATGTTGAAGGTAAATCTTGCTACGTCCCCGTTTTAAACTGCATTCACGTCTCTTCCTGTTGCCGCTGCTTATCTGGACTTGTCTCCCCTTCCAGCGCCTCTCGACAGCAAACGATGAAATAGTAGAAGTGCTTCTTTCCAAACACCAAGTGTTAGCTGCCTTAAGATTCATCCGGGGCATCGGCGGCCATGACAACATTTCTGCACGAAAATTTTTAGATGCCGCGAAGCAGACCGAAGACAACATGCTTTTCTATACTATATTTCGGTTTTTTGAACAGCGAAACCAGCGTTTGCGAGGGAACCCTAACTTCACACCAGGTAGGACACAGCAGTGGTAAAAAGGCCTGGGGCGAACACAGACTCAGGGTAGCAAGAGAATGCTGGCAGGCTAGGAGGTGAGAAGCCTTTTGGGAAAGTTCCCCTAAGGAGAACTGCGTGAGCTTTTTTACAAACAAAATCCCATGACGGTGGTTAAGAGGAAAGTCAGAATGCCAGTGGAATCTGAATTAGGCTTTGGAACCTGCAGTGGACGCGTTCTGGGCACAGCTCAGGCCCCAGCGTGGGTCTGGGAATGCTCCTTTCTGAAGAATCAGGAACGAAACAGGAAAGGGCGACGAAGGGTTTAAACGGCCTCAGGCTTATTAC
Organism: Herpailurus yagouaroundi; assembly: GCF_014898765.1. NCBI lineage: Eukaryota > Metazoa > Chordata > Mammalia > Carnivora > Felidae > Herpailurus > Herpailurus yagouaroundi. Next base: position 48,821,878 of record NW_024412397.1, on the reverse strand, counting down.
TCACTCTTCTCTGCAGACTTACAAAACCTGAGGCATCCCCTCCTTTAGAATGGGAAGGAACATGTCCCTTTTATTTCAGGCCTGACGACTTTTTGTAGCTTAGCGAATGGTGCAAGATGGTGTTACCTGTGACAGGTTGGCCTCTCTACTTCTCCCCAAGCAGGTGTGGATTTGCTGGGGTTGTGAAGGTGCCCAGCAGCCATGCACGAAAGGACAACTCAAAAGCTTAGGAAAACAAAGTATTTTATGAAAGAAAAATAAGTTAAAACCCAGCATATGTATCTATGAGCTGTGAAGTCTTCATTCTTTTTTCCCTTTTGTGCCACATCTGATTAAATCTGCATTTCTTTTATAGGAGAACACTGTGAAGAACATGTTGCTTTTTTCAAGCAGGTTTTTGGAGACCAAGCTCTCATGAGGCCTACGACATTCTGAAATCACTTGCTAGTTTTTTTATATATATATAAAAATGTGTACAAAGTTAATTTATTGCATTAATAAAGCTCTTTAAACTACAAAATGTTATAGTAAAGTGTATCTACACCATCCTCAAATGTTACTAAAAATACGGTATAGAATCTGTGTGATGGCTTACTCCCAAACAAAAGGAAAAACATTGCATTGATTGGCCTGTAAAAAGTGTCAGGGAGCAGATCCCACTCAGCCATGCTAGTGTCACCTTCCACCTGCCAAAGAGTTAGGTCTGGTTCGCGGAGAACTGGAAGGCCCCACAGCGTCCCAGGGCTGCCTTCCGATTCCGTAATGCTTCCGATTCACGAGTCACATTTGCATTCCTGAGTTTAAAAGCACTATGGCCGAAGCTGCTGCTGTTAAGTAGCCTGATGTCTGGTACCGTCCAGTGTCCAACTCGGCCTCGACGGTGCAGCCACTGTCCAGTGAGCGGTAGGCTGAGCGACCCACAGACACAGTTCAGAGTCCCCCGACCTCGCGAGAGGGCTAGAAATTTAGGAGTTGTTCTCGCTCTGTACCTTTGTATTGCTCTTGAGTGGCCAAGCTTTTGGCTTTATTTATTGATGGGCCTGTGGGGGATTAAAGAAAAAACTTCTGGATTATTTCTTTAGTAGAAAAGGAAGGCGACAGGGTAGTTCTGTTATAGTACAAACTTTCTATCCCTCTGAGATTCAAAAACCCCAACTCCTCATGTTCCCTATCTCAATGCTTCCACTTCTTATAAAGCTCAAGTCAAGCAAATTAGTACTGTTGTCCTTTCAACCACAGGTCATTTACAGAAGCTGAGGTGGCCGCAGAAGTAAAGAGACCTTAAGGGTAGTCTCAAGACATGACCCGAGGAGCAGAGGGAGCACTTTGCTGGCACAGGGAGGAAGGGACCAGAAGGTGCTCTCAGCACTGCTGGGCTGTGGCCAGCGGCCCAGCCACTCCTCTCCGTAGCAGGGAGGAACCCCCTGGACCACCGCCACTCAGGCTCCTTCACCGTCTGACTTCTGGGCCTTGTTCAGCAGACATGGGGAACTTGTTAGAGAGGAAAAGTGTTAGTGGTTCACTAGTGAAGTTGTTTGGACAGCCGTGAAGCCCCTAGACAAGACTCTCATCTCAGAATTTTTTTTTACACTTAGTACCAATTAAATGACCATTAGTACAAAAGAATGCTTCTAGATCTTTCTTCTCCTTTAGTAGCATACTTCCCCTACCCATTTAAAAACAAGAACACTTACCTATGTAGCTGAGTAAGACCGGGAGGAAGATCAAGCCGTGGGTGGCTCCCAGTAAGACCATAGCCAAATACATCCTGAAGTAAAATATCTGGAAAATCTGAGATTTGGCAAAGGCCAATACCACAATCCCTCCAAATTTTGTTAGTGTGATTCCACTGAACACCTGAAAGAAGAGACGGGGTTTAGAAAGCACTTACCAACCTACTCTAATTCCACATTTCCTCACACACTGATTTCTGGATGGGCAAGGCCCAAAGCAATGGGGGTGGGGGTTGAACCCCAGTCTTCAGAGTTAATAAGCATTACATTCTACCTGAAATTGATTTGCTGCTTATGGGCCTGAAAAAAAAAAACAAAACAAAGGTGTAAGGGTAAATAAAATCTGTGTATGCTGCACAGACACTGGGTTCTGTCTTTAAACAGATTTCCTTGTATTTTTTAGGTGAAAGCGATTGATTATCTAAAATTATTACAAGTGTTAGTTGTTCTCTGTAACAGTATTTTCTAGGCCGGCAAAGTAACTGGCTGATAGGCTAAAGCAGGCTGTGGAGCTGACCTAAGAAGATTCTCGGCTTGAACTATAAATTGCACCGTGGGCTCTGAGTGTGACAGCTTCCTCGCTTGTCAACACATGGCTGGCCTGTGTCTTACATGGAAAGGCCTTCCAGTCCTCAAATCAAACTTCTCGGTTCTTCTCCTGCCTGTCTACAAAGGATTTGCCAATGGAAACAGTTATAAAGATTTCAGGATGTAGCTATTTCATGAAATGCCTGAAAACTTACTCTTGGTTGTTCTTAAAGGATTCAAATTCTGTTCTCCCTACTGAATTTTACAGCTGCCGAGAAGCACTCAGTTGACGAGCTGGGCACTTTATGTGGAAATGTCTACCCCGGCTACTTACAGAACTGCCCATGTGAGCGAGCGCCTCTTCTGCCCGTTGTGCACGGCTGCCCTTCATGCTCACTGTGAATGCTCTTGTTATGTGGCTGCAGAACTCCACGGAAATGCCACAGCTCTGGAAAAAAGTGCTTCCGTTACATCCTTTTGTGGTTGAAAATCCTAAGAAAGCAGGCCCTCTTCTCCCACGATCTACGGTTCGCAGGGCATCCCAGGTAGCTCAGGAGCCTGAAGAATCCCCTTTAACTTTGTGTATACCAATCCCCTATCACACCAACTGAAGTTGTACCAGGCAACTCGTGAGACCCTCAAGGCGCAGCACCCAGAGCTCCAGTTTTCTATAGCGAATTTACCTGTTTTAAGGGAACTTGCTGAACCCACTTTACCCCCACCCTCCGAGAGCCAGCACGCGATCACCAGATTTGCTTTAGTCAGGCCTCACTGCTGCTCCCCCCGCCCCAAACAGTTCATATTTTAAGTACAGACACACTTTGTTTTAATGCTTTCTCAAATGCTCACATTTTCAAGACGATTAAATAGCACCTGACAATTGCATGGGAAGCAAAAGGTACTGTTAAGAATTCCATCAGGAAGGAGTTTTTCTAAATAAAAAGTGAACATCTTGTCATCGGGCTATAAGCGTTTTTGCAAACGCTTCAGAGTAAGAAATTAAAGGCAAAATACCCTCACAACACAACAAAGTCCCATTTTCAATGTCCTAAGCACCTCCCACATCCTCACTCCATCTAGCAGCCATCCTGTTTGTCCAAGAACAGGAGCTGGCCTTGGTCTTTTACCCCAAGAACTAGTTCACAGAAGGGACACAGGAGTTATGGACTGAGTGGACCAGGACTCACCATAACCAAGTTGACCAAGGAAACTGCATTCAGACTGATGCCCCACAGCCACATGACGCCAAACATGTTGACCAAGATCATAGCGATGGTGATACACATGATCACTGCAGACCACAGATCACAGCCCAGGAGAATCACGGTCACCAAGAAGATGGCTCCCAGGGACACGCTGAGGTTAAAGATCGTGTCATCAATAATGGTCAGGTACTGTTCGTAGAAGACATAGAATACACTGGAGAAGAGAGAAGCAGGTTCTGTCACAGCTCATTCTCGCTTCTGGAAGCTCTACCTTTCATGCTGCCACTACTGCAAAACTGAAACCACTCTGAGACACATCCCGTTCATAAACTGCCCTCGTCTGTGTGAGACTCCTCTACAGTAATTCTAGCGAACTTTTGATTGCCCACTGACGCCCAAGAAGGGCCTAATAATGACCCAAAATGTGTACTGTATATGTCCATAAGCCCAACCTATTCTGCTTCGTAGGTATTTACAGAGTATTTCATGGTATTTTGAAAAACCAAGTCCTGATCTATCCTGAGAATTCCCTCAAGTCAAATAGGGTCTATGCAGGGCCTGAGCAGAAAATGCTTTTTGGGAAAAGTTAACCAGCTCTTCTCTGTAATTGGGACATCCAATTTGAGAACTTCCTCAATGGAAAAACAGGCTGTCCTGTCAGGAACAGGTCGGAACTCTTTAAGTGAGATCAGAGGCACGGGGAAAAATCACTTGTTTCTTCTACTTTTCCATATTTTCCAAATTCAGTATCTCCTAAGATACTCTCTTAGTAAGGAAAACACCCAAACAAAAAAGAAAAGCCTCCATAAAGGCACCGTCCCAGGTAATCAGCAGTCGGGGATACCCAGCGGTTGTGACCAGGAAGGGCAGCTCGGCCCTCTCCGTGAAGTCTGGTCCCCAGGTACTGTGCCCTCCCGCTCGGGTGCCATCTTAGAGTATGTCTTTTTCAGAGTGTGAGCTCTAGCCCAGAGACAGAGTTTTGCGTGTCCAGCACGCAGACCTCGGTGGGTGCTGTAGATCCTGGCCCTCTCACCCAGATGCTACTTCCCTTGATGCACTGTGCTTGTGTTCATGATGGAGAAGGTGTCAGAATGAAAGCCAAGTATCAAAATCCCACCAAGGGAGCCCCCAGGGTGTGGGCTCTAACCTATGACACCCTCACTTAGAAAATTCACACTACCTGTATGGGAACACACGGTAATTACTCCCTTCAAGGCCCATGGTTTTGGTGATGTTACTGGCGATGAGGTTGGCTTTTCTCATGGCGTCAGTAAAGTCAGCAGACGTCTGAAGCACGGTGTGGTAGGTCATGAAGTAAGTGGCTCCGACACCCGTGTCATTGCCGAGGATGTTAACTGCCGAACTGTAAGCAGCATGTCCCCTAAGAGAAGACTCGGTGGTGTCAGAACAGCCACACCTTGTACGGGATCTGCAGATCCTGAGCACTCAAGGCTAAGTGAAATCATCTGACCCTGGGCTCAAAGGTCAGGCCAAATGTCAAGTTCAGGGACGGGAAGGCCCCTTGAAAGGGAACGAGGAAGGTTTTAGCTTGTCCTCTTGCACACTGGCTTTTCTTTACTGCTCTTGGTTGTTCTGGTGCACAGGTGCTATTATTTCTCTATCTGGTTTGCTCACAACCAAATGTGCTTTCATATGGTGTTTGCGCAGCGGCGTTGTGTTAACAGGAGGCGGGAAAGGAAGGGCCCCGGAGTTGGTGGCCAGAAGACTGGTTTCAGCCGTGCCACGTGTTGGCCACAGAACCCTGGGCAAAGTTACTGAATCTGGGCTGTGGTGTCCTCTGTGAACAGGTGTACTGCCACCTACTCCCGGGGCTGTGTGATGAGCCACTGAAATAAGTGAGGAGCCTGGCACGCTACTGGCACACAGGAGGCTCCCTTAAGTGGTGGCTGCTGCCCTCCTAAAAGCTGAATGTACTTGGATTTGTTTTATGTAGGCCAAGGCATTGAGTCTGCGAGCAGACCAAGCTGCAAGACTCATTCTTATTTTTAGACACAGTACCGACTATAGGTATCAAAGCAGACATGACACACATGACCAACTGACAGGATTCTGGTCAATTACACATTCTTAGGAAAAACAGGTTTACCTAACATACCTGTGGACACTCATCTTCCTCCTACAAAAGGTTCTGAATCACCCCACCCCAGACTTCCAGCCATCTTCCCTCTTTCTGGGCCCAGACAAGCTGCTTCCATGGGTCACTGGCCGCATGGCAAGACAGGGGAGTGAGACACCCCATACCATCATGTCCAGACAGGCTGGTGAGAAGAATGGTGGGGCTACAAGAACCTAAACCTTAACCCAGGGTGGCATGCCAAGCAGAGATGCTGTCCCCAACACCCACAGACACAACTAAACACACTCTGAAATGCCACGTGCTCCTGCTCCCCTTCTGCCCTGCTGGACACCTGCACAGGGTTCTGCACCCATCCGTGCAGCCAGGGGGGCCAGGACACAGGAGAGGAAGGAACAAACACTCGAGCCAGGGTAAACTAGTTGAAAATGAGGAGGAGTTTTCTTTAAATGTGTTTTAGGTTTCTCTGCTTTCACAGAAGGATCGGGACAGGGCAGGGAGGGGGAGAGAAGAGACCTTTCCCACGTGACTGCTTCGACGCCAGCCCTCCGCCAGCTGTCCAGTGCACAGCAACGGGAGGCAGGCACGTATCTGAGTGGCTCAGTGGCACTTACCCTTTGCCGCACTTGGGGTTTGGGTTATCAGAAAGGAACATGGGCAGGAATCTCATGAAGTCTCCACCTTGAGGCCTCTGTTTGCCCTCCTGGGTGAGGGGCCTGCAGCGGATGCAGGCAGGGTCAACCACTAGCATAAGCACAGAGGAGGGGCCGAGGTCAGAAGATTAGTCTCCAGATTTTGAAACGTTTAAAGACACTGATAAAGAAATGAGGGGGAATTCTTCTCCTGAATCTTTTTCCAGATCCAAAAGCTTCCAGCACAGATGATTTTCATAGTCTAATAAATCTGAGATCCCATCTTCACCTGAGGCAGCCTGTACACACTTTCTTCCCCGAAGCAGATTTCCCACTTCGAGGATCACCTCAGCTGGGGTTCTCAGAGTCCAAAGCTTCCATGTTTTTATCAAGAAAATTCTAGGACAACTTCAACACTCCTAACAAAACTGTAGGGCAACAGTGGTAATGAAGGGGAGCACATCTGTGAGACACTATGGCCAGACACCTATCATAAGATGCCCCTGCCCGGGCCCTGCTCAGCCTGCAGCCCCGTGGTGGGAGGTGGGAGAGAAAGAACACAACCCCCTTCAGAGACCATGGCTGAGGGAAGGGATGGTGATGAAAGCTATGAGACCTGGCACTGGCAGATACGTGACATAACCCGAGGTGAAGTACAAATTCGCTTCAAATGATGTCAAAAGTCTTCAGAGAAAAGGGAAAGATTTGGAAAAGGAGATGAAAGTACCTGAAGCATTGCAGAACCGGTCGGTGCTGTTGTAGACTCTACAGCAAGAAGACTGAGGCTTGACCCAATCAAAGTAATCGTCGATCCAGGAAGAGGGAGCAAAGCCTATTCGGGTACTAACGAAAAGGAGGGGAGATGTTACTGACTTGCTCCACAGGCAGGAAGTCTTTAGATTCAGTCCTTTTTCTGAAACCTAACTTCTTTTTCTAGATTTTACACTGCTGCCGAGTCAAAAGACACGTTTCACTACCACTTAATGGAAAATACTTTGGAATATGAATTGGCAAATTAGTCCTTTAAAAGCTTTTGCTCAGGTAAAGCTACAGTTAGCAGGATTTGGAACAATGAATTTTCTAAGCAAATCCATTTGCAGTGAGAAATTTCAGGCCCGCGCGGACTCTGGCCGCTTCCACTACAGTACGAGACGACCGGGTGGTACTGACTAGCTGTCTAGCTGGGCCGCGTTGAAGATCTGCTGCACCAGGGAGTCGTTATTGCAGCCCATGCCTCCGCACACCATGTTCTGCCCTTTCAGAGAGGTGTAGTCATGCCCTTCCTCCAGGACAAAGTACACAGGTGGACCTGCATGCAGGTATTTGAGGGACTTGAAATAATCCATCACGTAGGAGTCCTGAAAAAAGGATCAAAGAATAGGACAGAGGATGAATGCTCTGATGATGCCGAAGTGAGGTGATGATCGCTAAGGATCAGGAGAGCACTGGATGCTGCTGGTCGACAGGCCCCCAGCTCAGATTCGGGGTTTCCTACCCAGCCAGCTCCCTTTTGCTCACCCTCCCTGCACCCCAGGAGCTCCCGTGGCTGGCCCGCCCTCAGGAGGGCACCTTACAAGGTAAAAGACTTGCTGCTCTCCTTCTCTGGCTGGCCAGTGGGCTGCCTGAGAGTTCAAACGCTAAGACGACCTCCCACGGGCACAGCTTTCTCCTAACATGGGAGAGCCTGTCCGCACTTGCATTTCAAAGCAGGCATTAGCTTGAAATAACTGCAGGCAAGTTCTGAAAAATTTGTTCACACCACTGGCTCAAAAGATAAAAGAGAAAGCATCTTACATCTGGCATTGAAAGAGACTGATCCAATCCGATTTCCACTTTGTTCAGGACTGCAACACTGAATGACAGGACACCCACAAATATCGCTATCTGAAATGAAAAGTGAGTTGTAAGACAGTGATTGCTTAGTGTATTAGAACGTAAGAACACAAAATCTTAAACACATAAAAAACAGGACTTTCCTCAACTGAAAAGTTTAAACGACATGTTAAGTAAGTAGAGAGAAGGGGTAGTGGCTGAAATCATACTCTCTAGAGTCAAACTACCTGGGTTCAAATCCCGGCTCCATCACTTATGAGCTGAGTGACCCTGGGGAAGTCACTTAACCTCTCTTTTAGCTTCTATTTCCTCATCAGTAAAATAGGAAAAATAAAAGATGTATAACATAAGATAGTTTTGTGGCTTAAATGAGAAAATCTGGGGGTAATCCAGATTTTAGCATAATGCCCAATATGAAGTGTTCGATAAATGTTAAGTGTTACTTTATCATTATTGGAGACTAATTTATGTGCTTTTAGTAGAGAAGTGATAGATTATCACTGTTGGCTACATCCAGTACATAAACTACAAAAACCTCTTGCATGGTTGCTGGGGACTAGGGATAGTGGGTGTGGGGAGGGCTGTGTGTGACTCTATACAGAGGCAGCCTGAGGGAGAGTGTTGTGACAGAGCAGTTCTGTATATCGATTGCAGCGGTGGTTACATGAATCTGCACATGTGATAAAATGACTTAGAACTGGACACACACTGTGCCAATGTCAAATTCCTGGTTTTGACATTGAACTACAACTATGTAAGATCACAGGAAGAAACGGGGCCCTCTCTGTACTATCTTTGCAACTTTCTATGAATGTATAATTATATCAAAATAAAAACTTGCTTATGTTGACTGCTAAAAGCTAGCTAGAAAAATATTTTATATGTTTGTACACATTTGCTTTTGGATATATACTTAGCAGCTGTCAGAGTTCCCAAGCAGATTTTTTTTTTAAGTTTATTTATTTATTTTGAGAGAGAGAGTGAATAGAGGGAGGGGCAGAGAGAGCAGGAGAGAATCCCAAGCAGGCGCCACACTGTCCGCGCAGAACCTGACTCGAGGCTCGATCTCACAAACTGTTGAGATCATGACCTAAACGGAAATCAAGGGTCAGACGCTTAATCAAGTGAGCCACCCAAGGGCCCTGCGAGCCGATTTCTTAGAATGCATGTGACAGATCTATTTTGGGAAGGAAAACCACGAACTCCTACCACAATCGGTCTCATCCAATCCTTAAGCAGAAGTGGAGAATAGGAGTGCTTGAAGAGCCGAAACAAGCAGCTCTCTGAAGCCTGGACACTGGTTCCATCTTCAGAGCCTCTGACACAGCAAAGAACATCCAGACGGTTTTTCTGAGAGGACGAAGAGGAACAAAGGTCACACTCTCCGGCTGCTTCAGTCAGATTCTAGACTCTAATTAGGAGACTGTGATCCTGTTAACTTACCTCTTGACGCTTAATGTCTAACCCCAAGAGACTCACGAAACAGGTAATCTGAAGAAGGAAGTCGATGAGGACTGCCATCCCGGCAAACAGAGAGAAGGTGTGAACAGCCGGCATCTTTGACAGTGCTCCTGCAGGGGTGAGAAGCTGCCACGTCACGGCCCCTGCAGCACAGGGCTCTGTGCAAGTCTTACACTGCTGTGGGCTGGGCTGTGTCAGGAGCCAGAACAGGCTGCAGCCATGAGAAGGCCCTTGCCCCCCAACACCGCCACAGAGGAACGCCGCTGAAGTCTGTGGTTGTCACACCACAACTGGAAACAAACCATAAGTCCAGTGTTTTTGCAAAATGGTGTCAGCATCAGAACCACTTAACGAGTTAAAAATGTGGGTTCCTATGCTCTAACCCTATCTTACTTAATCGAGACAGTGGGAATTCATACCCAATTCAGTTGTATGTAAGAGGCTCTCCAGGCAAAGCTATGCACATTAAACTTTTGGAACCGCCAACATGGGTCATTTCTTACAGTACTTTCTATGCTTCACTCTATAGAGAGGCAGTATTTCTATTCTGCTATTACATCAACAGTGTTAGTCTCCCACTTCTGTCACAACCAGCTGAGGGCACTCCAAGTCAGAGAGGTACTAGGTTAATACCCAGGAACTGCAAACTGGCAGCCCAGAGGCCAGATGTATCCTGTGTGGCCCACACTAGATCAATCCATCTTAGGATAAAAAGCTGTTTCTTAAAATAAGTAGCCAGTATTTAGCAAAATACTTTTGGTCTTACACAAAAATCTAGATTCACAGCTTTGCTTTAAAAAAAAAAAAAGAAAAGAAAAGAAAAGAAAAATTAGATTCAGCGCCACTAAGCCAGCAACATGTAGACCTGTGCACTCCGCGTGCCACAACCTCTACTGCTCTTACTGTCCCCACAAAGTCACTCCAGCCTTGAGGCACAGTGTCTATTACCATCACACTTGTGCTGGTTTTCTGCTAAAAAAGGTAAAAAGAGAAAATAACTTGTTGCACCTATATCCATCAAGAGGAAGTATAAGGGCCACGGGCGTCAAAGCGCGTTGCTTTGTGGAAATGACGAACAGCATATGAGTGCGTCTGATTTGAAAGATGGCTACCTTCAGTGACCCTACAACAAACAGCCCCATGTAAGGCGACTGAGTAGCCAAAGGAAGCATTTCCATTTGTGAGCTGCAAATTGTGTCTCTCTCTGGACTTGTGGGGCAATTCTAATCCAGCCTCCTCCTCAGAAGATGCACTCAGTTTTCTCGTTCTACTGTTACTGCACACCAGAGATGGGGGCAGGCCGCCCTGCCGGTGAGGCTGGCTGGTGATTTCTCCATATGAAAGAAACATGGGAGCACTGGTTTTTACTGCAGCTTATTCTCCCTGTATGAGGCGTGGCCCATACAGTGCTCCCCCAGTGCTCTGTAGGCACAGAGGCAGAAGGCTGTCTGGTAGAACATGGGCAAACTCCCTGCAGGCCAACACCTGTGGACTCTGCATGGAATGCTATGCGGCTCTGTGAGAATGCCCTTTTCAAAGATCAACACTGGCCATGGGAGACAAAAAGAGGAGCAACAGATGAGTTCCAGGTTATCTGTCATCCCAGACCCCAACATCAACACTGTCCTGAAACAACAGGAGGAAGAGGACGCTTCCAAAATGATACCCCAGATACTGCCAGCAAATTTTCCCGTGGTCTGCTCTGCTCTTTCCAGTCATGGAATAAAGCTCAAACAAGGCAGCCCAGATCCTTCTATTCCCAGGCTCAGAAAACTGTAGGATTGGTAGAATTCAAAGAGTGATTACCTAAGAAAAATGCTACAGCCTCTGAAAAGGATGACAGGAACATACTAGGAGCCACTTCTCCTAGGACCCTGCCCAGCTGCTGATCCAGAGTTTCTCCGTGAAGACGTTCATCTCGCTTAAAAAAACAAAACGCAAAACAAGGGATGTTAAAATTTCTAAATAACGATGCCACCCACCTCTTTGCTTCTTTGTTGCTTTGTGTTAACTCATCGGTAAATAAGAATGATTAGCAGCTTCTATTTATTGTACATAAATTTTTATGGGAGACCCACACTTGTCATGATCATCCAGGTATTACTAAACCCCTTTGCTACGTAACAGGTGAGAAGCTCAAGGCAAGACTGGATCATCTTATCAGGAAAATACATGGAATGCAGGCTGCAGGTGGCTGGACCATTTAAAGACACTCTTACATGCCAATGAGTCTCCAAGTAAGGGGACCGGGACAGAATAAATTGACCGAGACCATTTTCTCCATCAGCAGCATCTCTGGCAAATCTTTGATTCTTCTACACTACTGGAGAATCATTTTAATAACAGGCATGTCCAAAATACTTTCCACAAGCTCAAGAGCCCTTTTTACATACATATTTAAAACATGAATTTTCACTTTATATCTAAATCACCAACCAAAGAGAGGGGTGAACTTCTTGGTCTCGAAATGTCCCAGACAAGCTATGGACACCAATCGGCAACACAGAGAAAAGGAACCAAAGCCTCCTCATTGTCCACCCTCACAAATACTCTGCATGGAACTGCAGAGCCATTAATGGAGCCCAGTTTTTGGTCAGATGCCCAGCTCTGTGAGACAATGAAAATATACCTGGTAGGTCTGGACCAGAATGAAGATGTTGTCCACCCCAACAGCCAGCACCAGGAATGGGATGACTTCGATCACAATGAGGGTGAGAGGGATCCCAATGTAGCTAAAGATGCCCAACGAGCACGCCACTGAGCTCAACACAATGAGGATCCCCGCGATGCCGAGGGAGATTTTAGAGTCCACCTGGGACATGCGACAAAGACACAAACTGTCAGCGTATCATTTGTCCTATGACTAAAAGGTCCTCGTGTTTTACCTCTTTTTGGGTATAGCTGATTTGGAGTTAAAAGTCCTGAGTTTGAGAGAAGAAATGAAAAATATTCTAGATCTTCCCTAGCAATGTTTTATAAGCAACCATTCTTAGCTGATGGTGTGGACAAATTAGAAAAAACTGGATTATGGGAAATAAATTGTAAGTTTAAAGTAAACCAAAGGCTTGGACCTGGAGAAAACAGCCGCAGGAAACAGAAATGTTACATACGATTAAAACACAGGGGAATGTACACTAGTTTTGAACAAAATGAGTTACGATTAAGTAGAGGCAAAAAATGACATCATGCGATGCATCACCATTTCTCTCCAGCACAGACACACACACAAACACCACTTACTAGAAGCCTGCTACAGCTTTTGATGTGCCCCAAGGCTATGGAAATGTACAGAAACATGATGGCATAGCTGATTATAACAGTGAAAATATCACCGTTACTTTCACGATTTAGTTCATCTTCAATACTTCGCTCAGTAGTGAAAGAAATGGTCAGATTTGGATTCTTGTAGTTTTTCACAAAATTAATAAACCTAAAGAGTGAGCAAATTTTATATTTTTAGTTAAAGCTTAGTGACAGCTAAGTGAGACACTTCTTTCCAACTTCTATGACACACAAATCATGTCTACTTAACCTATGCCCACATTAGGATTTTCTACACACTGGAGACTAGAAGGTGAGACACCCCCAGAGTACAAAATTCCAGACATGCTGAAGTTTCTACCACTTGAATCTAGTTTAGAACAAGTTTATTTTATTTTATTTTATTTTATTTTATTTTATTTTATTTTATTTTATTTTAT
>NW_024412397.1:48728716-48808680 GCF_014898765.1 Herpailurus yagouaroundi | reverse complement strand
ATTTTATTTTATTTTATTTTATTTTATTTTATTTTATTTTATTTTATATTTAATCATTTTTTGAGAGAAAGAGCATGAGTGGGGGAGGGACAGAGAGAGAGGGAGACACAGACTCTGAAGCAGGCTTCAGGCTCTGAGCTGTCAGCACAGAGCCTGACACGGGGCTTAAACTCATGAACCATGAGATCATGACCTGGCCAAAGTCAGACGCTTAACCAACTGAGCCACCCAGGCACCCCTAGAACAAGTTTAAAAGTTGGTCCGCGGGTTTGGCTTTGGTAGCACATATACTAAAACTGGAATGAATAAGAAAAGATCAGTATGGCCCCTGAGCAAAGCTGACAAATTCGTGAAGTGTTTGTTTAAAAAAAAAAAAGTTGGTTCATGGTCTCCTTTCTTTTTCACTAAAAAAGATTCCTAGGGGCGCCTGGGTGGCGCAGTCGGTTAAGCGTCCGACTTCAGCCAGGTCACGATCTCGCGGTCCGTGAGTTCGAGCCCCGCGTCGGGCTCTGGGCTGATGGCTCAGAGCCTGGAGCCTGTTTCCATTTCTGTGTCTCCCTCTCTCTGCCCCTCGCCCGTTCATGCTCTGTCTCTCTCTGTCCCAAAAATAAATAAACGTTGAAAAAAATAAAAAATAAAAAATAAAAAAGATTCCTAAACAAAGCATATTATAATAAAGACATACGCTCATGGAACAAACTTTTAAAAGTTGATTTACAGATTCAATGCCATCCCTATGAGCCCCAGCTGACTTCTTCATAGAAAGATAAGCTGATTCTACTATTCGCATGGAACTGCAAGGTGCCCAGAAGAGTGAAACCCTTCTTTTTGAAAGAAGAACAAAGGAGGAGGACACACACTTGTTGATTTCACACTTTCTACAAAACAACAGTAGTCACAAGAGTGTGGTATCAGCACAAAGACAGACATAAAAATCAAAGATCAGAGGAATACAACTAAGAGTCTAGAAATAAACCAGGTATCCATGGTCACCTAATTTTTGACAAGATGGCAAGACTACCCAATGAGAGAAAGCATAATCTTTTCAACAAATGGTCTGGGACAACTGGATAGCAACATGCAAAAAAGAATGAAATTAGATTCTTCCTCATGTTAACATGAAAAAATTAACTCAAATGGATCAAAGACCTAAAGGTGAGAACTAAATATATAAAACTCTGGGGGCACCTGGGTGGCTCAGTCTGTTAAGTGTCCGACTTCAGCTTAGGTCATGATCTCACGGTCCGTGAGTTCGAGCTCCACACGTTGGGCTCTGTGCTGACAGCTCAGAGCCTGGAGCCTGCTTCGGATTCTTGGTCTCCCTCTCTCTTTGCCCCTCCCCCGCTTGTGCTGTCTCTCTCTCTCAAAAATAAACATAAATAAACATAATAAATAAACAAAGTATAAAACTCTCCAAATAACACACAGGCATAAATCTCCATGTCCTTGGATTGGGCAATGGTTCCTCAGATATGACACTGAGAGTATGAGCAACAAAAAACTAGAAAAACTAGACTTCAAAACTAAAAACTTGTGCTTCAACAGACCCCATCAAGAAAACAAAACAAGCCAAAGAATGGGAGTAAATACCCGGAAATCATGTAGCTGATGGCGGCCTTGTAGAATATGTAAGAATTCTTAAATTTGATAATAAAAATACAAATAATCCAGCTAAAGACAGGCAAAGGATAGGAATAGACATTTCTCGAAGGAAGTTACACAAATGGCCAATAAGCACCAAAACGGAGGCTTTAAATCATTAGCCTTCAGGGAAATGCAAATCAAAACTGCAATGAAATACCAATTCACACCCACTAAGACAGCTAGAATCAAAAGGTCAGCTAACAAATGTTGGGGAGGACGTGGGGAAATTAGAACCCTCATACACTGCTGGTGGAATGTAAAATGGTGCAGCCACCATGGAAAGCACTCTGGCAGTTCTTCAAAGAGTCACCATATGACCCAGAAATTCTACTCCTAGTTATATATCCAAGAGAAATGAAAACATAGAAGCTCACAGAAAAATCTGTATATGGATGTCTACAGCAGCATTATTCATAATGGCCAAAAAGGTAGGAACAACCCAAATGTGTATCAAATGATAAGTGGATAAAAATGTGGTATATCCATAGGATGAAACATTATGCAGCCATAAAAAGGAATGAGGTACTGATACATGTTACAACTTGAATGAACCTTAGAAACACACTAAGTGAAAGAAGCCAGACACCGAAGTCCATATATACGCATCCATTCATATAAAAATCCAGAATACAAAAATGTATGGAGACAGAAATGAGATTAATGTTTGCACAGGGCTGGGATGTGGGAAGCTGAGGGTGACGGGTGGGAGTGATAGCTAAAGGATTAGGGGGCTTCTTTTTGAGATTAAAAAAAAAAATTCTAAAATTCACTGTGGTGACGGCTGCAGGTATCTGTGAATACACTAAAGCTACTGAATTACACAGTTTAAATGGGTGAAATGTATGGCATAGGATTTATATTCCAACAAAGTTCTTTAAAAAAAGCAGTGAAAGGTATAGAGTCAAAAACCCATTCTCTGTTCCTATTCTTTAGGGGTTATAAACATAGTCAACAATTTCCTGGGCCCCTTGCTTGATATTTTTTCTAGGGATGGATATTTTTTCTACCATGGATAGCATATATTTGCCTAACCACGCTGATTGCAGCTTTTGTGTCCTCCATCTGGAACCATTTACTTACCCATCTTTAATGACTGCATGATTTTCTACCATGTGTGTCCCCTACTAATTGTACACCCAGCTTGCTCCTGGTGTTCACTATGAGAAAAGGGTGCAGGGAACATTTCTGCATATATACTTCTGCACTCCTGTGCAGGGATACAGATTCAAACAATGTTTACAGATACACCGATTTTTTTTTCTTAACGTCATTAGTACCAAATGAAAAAAATGACATAATTTAGACCTGATGTTGGTTATTAACTGAGCTGACTGTGGTTTAAGTGCATTCTGTTAGCGTCCAGCTCCCCACACAACAAAGACAGCAACTCACTCTTTTTCCCAGACCTGGGCCTTCTGGAGCCTCTCTGTATCATTATAGTAATTATTGACAGGAAAGGTAATCACAAGGGCTGTGGCATTATTGTAATTTTGATCTGAAAAGGAAAAAAGGGACATTAAGAAGAAGTGTGCAGAAAATTAGACACGAGGGAAAATTACATGACAGCCAGGTAACTGATTTCTCACAGGTGCTGTAGACTGTACTCTAAAAACAAATCACAAGTTCACTGACGTGTCTATGTAGCTCAGTTAATGAATAAAAAGGATGCTGTATCTGGTGTAGACAGAGATTCACTCAGGAAGGGTAACTTCTTTAACTAAATAGCACGTGCGTGGTAAAAATTTCCATCAGAGCAAAAAGGTGTTCATTGTCTCTCCTTCCTCAATCCTTAGTTCTCCTCCCCACACTGTGGCCATCTGAACTATTTCCCAGAGATACTCCACACATGCACAAGCAAACACCTGTATTCTTCCCTTTCCTTCTTAGTCACACAAATAGCAGCACGTTGTTCTGCACATTACATTTTTAATTTATATCTTGGAGATGGCTCCATTTTAGGACATAAAGAGCTTCCTTATTCTTTTTTCTACTGGATCATATTTTCTAGTGTAATTTAACCAATCTCCAATTGATGGGCATTTTTGCAATTTTTAAAATTATGAACAAAAATACTACAAAGAATAATCTGATATTTTTCACGTGTAACAACATGCATATTTGCAGAATCAAATCTTACAAGCACAAGTAATGAATCAAAAAGTATGTGCCATTCTAATTTTGATAAATTCCTCCAAAATGCCCTCCAAAGAGGCTATCCTGTTTTTCCATTTCTTTACGTAGCAAAATATCTACTGAGACCCTGCTTTGTGCCAGGCATTATTTTAGGTACTATGGATATATACCAGTGAACGAAAGAGAGGAAAACCCTGCATTCCTGGAGCTTGCATTCTATTCTAGGAACCATACACACTTCCAGTAACACTGGGGTCCTCTGCACCCCGCATTGTTTTATCAAACTCTTATGTCTTGCCCCCTCATTAGGGGGAAAGATTGAAGTGAGATGCATTTCACTATCTAGGAGTGAGGTTGAGCATTTTCCCCATATAATTAACAGCCATTTGTATTTCCTTTGTTAACTTTCATATGGCTTTGGCCACTTTTCTTTTGGGTTGTTAACCTTTTCTTTTTTTCACCAGAGCCTTCATATATATTTATATATAATTTTTTTTTTTAGTTTATTTATTTTTGAGAAAGAGCACAAGTGAGGGAGGGGCAGAGAGGCGCAGAGAGAGAGAGAGAGAGAGAGAGAGAGAGAGAGAGAATCCAAAGCAGGCTCCAGGCTCCAAGCTGTCAGAGCAGAGTCCGACACATGGCTCAAACTCACAAACTGTGAGATCATGACCTGAGCCAAAGTCATACGCTTAACCAACTGAGCCAACTGAGCTGCCCCGGCACCCCCCCCCCCCCCAGAGCCCTTCATATATTAAGGGCACACTATCTGTTATGTATACTGTTTTTTCCCCGTCTAGTTTGTTGCTTGCTTTTTCTTTTTAACTTTATGGTGTTTGTTTTCTACATAGGAATTAAAAAAAAAAAGAAAGTGCTGATTTGCATCTGGCAATGGAAGAGAAACACTTTTTAAAAAATGTTTATTTATTAACTGATGGAGGGGAAGGGGCAGAGAGAGAATCTCAGGTAGGATCTGTGCTGTCAGTGCAGGGGGACTCGATCTCACTAACTATGAGATTGTGACCTGAGCTGAAATTAAGAGTCAGATGCTTAACTGCCTGAGTCACCCAGGTGCCCCAGAATTTTAAATTCTTATGTAGTCAAACTCACTAATGTTTCCTTTTGTGGCTTCTGGGTTTTGTGTCTTGCTTAGAAATGCCTTCTCCATTTAAAAATTATCAGGGGCGCCTGGGTGGTGCAGTCGGTTAAGTGTCCGACTTCAGCCAGGTCACGATCTCGCGATCCGTGAGTTCGAGCCCCGCGTCAGGCTCTGGGCTGATGGCTCAGAGCCTGGAGCCTGTTTCCGATTCTGTGTCTCCCTCTCTCTCTGCCCCTCCCCCATTCATGCTCTGTCTCTCTCTGTCCCAAAAATAAATAAACGTTGAAAAAAAAAATTAAAAAAATAAAAATTATCAAAAAAATTCTTCCTGTATCTTCTTCTTGATCTTTAATAAGTTTCACTTCTTGAATTTCTTACATTTAATAACTTTCCCTCCTTATATATCTGAAGTTTATTTGGATGGAAGGAATGAGGTATGAGATCAAATTTAATTTTGACGGCTATGGCTCGCCAGTTGGTGACACTGTCTTTTCCCCACTAATTAGAAATGCCATTATATGAGGCGAGGAAAATTTAAATATAGATACAACTTCTCCCCTCCCACTGGCGAGGAGAACAACATCTATTTGACCTCTTCTGTGGGCGGGAGGAAAACCTGTTGAACTGCCTATTTTGGCTTTGGATGCCAAAGGTGTTACCTGAATCGTTACCCCATCATACCTGGTACAGTCTGTTCTAAGGTGCTACTGGAACCAGTAAAGAGCAAACCAATCACTCCCCCCGCTACAAGAGTGTCTCAATCCTCAACTAACTGGTTGAGGAGGAAGAACCAGATCAACTTTGCTTCTTTTTCCCCACATCCCACATATCATCTCTCCATGAACACTTGGACACTGAACAATGAGTTACGTGGAAATGAACTACTGCATGACTCTGGGGAAGAGTCTTTAGCTTTCGACAGCTTCCCAGAATGTGACCTTAAGAAGGCTAACACCATCCACTTCTTTTACATCCAGAACAAAACCCAAAGCCAAAGCCCAAAGAGAGAATGTACTTGGGATTTAAGATAGGGAATTCATAAGACTGTTCAATTTATGAAATCTTCATAATCAGCACCTGTTAGTGACAGAACCAAAACTACTTCACCTGATAGGAAAAGAGGAAGCTCCTCTTACTTACCATCATAGCCTCCTAACACAAGCCACGGGAACACTGGCCCACCGAATGTACCCAGGCAAGGATCATGGAGCAAACTGGTATCGTTCAGAGAGGCAGGAGCCCTGAGAAGTGTGGAAAACAACTCCCAGTTACAACAAGCCTCAAGACATCACAGAGACTTAAACATCTGCACGACAAACAGTTAAAGAGGCCGATTATATCCTAAGCATGATGTGGGCTCTGTGCATTATTCCTCAGGTGAATAATGCAGTTCAGCACTTGCCTTTGGGAGCTCAGAACCACTGAGTGAGAGACAGGCAAAAAGAGCATGATGTGGTCATTATCGCTCAGGGCAAGGTGCACGTGGGAAGGGATGTCACACGGTACATGGAGCACTAATAGAGGAAACTGCCACCGAATGAGCGAGAACAGGTACATGAGAGAAGAGAGCAACAGGATGGCAGTGTGAGGAACCACACCAAGTCCTGTCTACAGCAGGAGGCACCCACAAAGGGGAGGACTTCAGAGGGAAGGGATGGGGCTGGAAAGAGGGAGGGACAGACAATAAAAAAAAAGGGTGTCATACGCTGTTTTACAAAGAGAATTCGGGCGGCAAAGCAGAAGAAGGGTCTGGATGTGGGAAAGAAAGGGGAGGAAGAGCCCTCAGACCAGTCAGGAGGTCTGTGCAAGGGCCCAGACGAGGGTAGTGCAGTGGAGGAACCAGCATCTCAGGACACATCCTAAGCCAGAACTCTGCTGGGCACTTGTTCAGATTCTCACATATAACCCGAACCATGGCCCTTCTGAGCCCACAGCTGATGGGCTCAGACCCTAAGGGGTCAGATCACCTGCTTGGGGCAAACAGGCTATGTGGACACAGCCAGAGGCCAAGTCCCATTGTCCCATACATCGGGCTTGGGAGCTCATCCAAAAGGTTAAAATCCATAAGAATTATGTGAGGCAGATAAGAATGGGGAAGGATGCAGACACAGCCTCAAGCTGACACAGGTGCCATCACACGACACGGGGGTATGGGGACAGTAGATCTGTGCTTGGTTCTGGGTGCACCGGGTGTGCCGTTCCTGCAGGACCTCTAGGGCAAAAGCCCACGTAGAGCTGGAGGGTAAGGAGGGAGGTGAGAGCAGGAGACCCAGAAGGGCAACCACGCAGCACACAGAGCCACACGTGGGAGCGAAATGGCCCAAGGAGCGCTTCTGCGCTGATCTGAACCACACCCTGCCTCAGACTAAACACAAGCCTCACGTACCTCCCTCCCTGTCAAAATGTTGTTGACCTTCATTTTGTAAGACCGGAAGTAAACAGCTTTTTCCTTTAAATATAAAAACCGAACAAGTTTCACTTTTTTTTCCAGTTGTCAAATTGCCCATGGCCACCCTATACCATCCACCCTGTGGAGAATGGGCGTGCCCTTACTGTTTTACAGGGAGAGCTCAGCTTTTTAGAGGCGAGCTCCTTGAAACAGAGCAAACCGGGCTTAATCGGCTAAAGAGTCACACACCAGTAGCCTAAGTAGAACTGAAGACCACCAAACCAGACCAGATATCAAAGTAGCTGGCTCCTGAGATGGGGTTAGCTGACAGCACACTCAAAAGTGACAAGGAATAATTTCTCTGTCCCTGCAGTGACAAAACAGCCACGGTGATTGTCTGGCTGAACACCGGTCTCCAGGCTGGGTCAGGGCCTGCAGGGACAGCAGGCCCACCAGTGCAGAATGCTCTCCCTGCTAGGGGCACAGGCCTCCCTGCTAGGGGCACAGGTCACCAAAGCACAGATGCTCTGTGACCAGTGCACACGACAAATGCCGCCTGCCCAGCTAGACGTGCCTCCAGCGGGAAGCAGATTCAGTGCTCTCCAATCTGAACTGCACACCAATCCTGCCCTCACTTCTCAAGGGGACGCTGCATTTTCAAAAACAATCTGACATCGTGGTAGAAGTTTATAGTTGCAAGACAAGAAAAAACACTAGAGGCTTCTATTCTTGTACTGTGAGACCAGTGGTGGTGTGGCATGTGGTTTCCAAATCAGGCATGAGTGAAAGGCCGTTCCTCGATTATACATCATGAATGCTCCATGAGCGCTCCCACCCCAGGGCCTTTGTGCTTGCTGCCTGTCTACTCGGAACACTTTTCCCTCCGATAATCACAGGCTCCCTCCTTTCCTTTCTGTCTGTGCAGGTCTCCACTCTACCTAAAGTAGCACGCCCCCACCGCCCTCCATCTCCTCGTCGGGCTTAATTTCTCCAGAGCTCTCCTCTCCACCTGGCATCAGGGCAGGTATCGATTCGTTGTCGGTCTCCCTCCATCAGAGCATGCGCTTTGCAGGGCAGGTCCCGCTGCTTGCTCACAGCTAGGCCTCTGGCACCTACAACTGTGTGCAGCGACAGCAAGTGCTCGCGGGCTGGTGGGCCGAATGATGACCGTCTCCTGCCACGTACCGTACACAGTATAGCAAGTGCGTGTGGTAATCTGCATACACAAAGAAGTCATCTCCTATTTCATGGTCCAGCATGGAATGGCTGTTCTGGAAGTAATTTAACACGCTCAGAATGGTGCAGTTCTTGTTATAGGGTGACAAGGGGGCCACGCAGATGTCTTGAAGTGTCACGGTCTCATTGTTATAAGATGCAGTGATATTTTCGATGGCAGTTTGTAAGTCAAGAACCTGAAAGAAGGTTTTAAAAATAAACAAACCCAGAAACACATTGGATTTCTCTCAGATTGTAACTGTTATTGCCCTGACAGGTAAGAAGATAAAAAGTATTTGCAGAGGGGCGTCTGGGTAGCTCAGTCGGTTAAGTGTCCGAGTTTGGCTCAGGTCATGAATCTCACAGGTTCAGGGGTTCAAGCCTGCGTGAGGCTCTGTGCTGACAGCTCAGAGCCTGGAGCCTACTTAGGATTCTGTCTCCCTTCCTCTCCACCCCTCCCCCACTCATGCTCGCTCTCTCAAAAATAAAATAAACATTAAAAAAATTTTTTTTTAAAGTTATTTGCGGAAAATCCTTCCTCACACAAGGGAGAGGACTAAGACGTGCTATGGTAAAATATCTGATGACACCAAAGGCCCACTCTTAAAAGATAGCAAGCTGGGATGGAGACCCTCCTGAGAGGTGTCCAGAGAGACAGGGAGGGGACCCCAATACCAGGAGAGATCTCAGGGCAGGATACATGCATATCTCGCATTCTACCCTTCTGCAGCAATAACAACAGGGCCGCAGAGGGGAGACCGGGGCAATCTGCCTGGTTCTCTCGACATACCCTCTTACTAACAAAATACCACCTACTGCCTTGTGCTATACTAGGATTATTTATGTATATCCCTGGGGTTCCCAACAGAGACTACATTCCTGGAGGTAAATGACTACGTTGTGCTTCTTTTGCAACAAGCTGAGAAAAAGAAACACAGGGTTACTCAGTGGAGAAAAGATTTTGTTCATGTCTTGAGACCATTTTGATGTTTTTCAAGATACCAGACTTTCTGTAGGCAAGAGCAATATTTAAAGGAAAAATCATGCGATTGAGCAACTGTTCATTAAAAAAATAGGCAGGATGCCATTTATTCACAGAGTTCTCCAGGTCAAGTGTGACAAGGGAGAACGGGAAGGGTTAAAGGCCTCTGTAAGAGAATGGGATGGATCTCGTTCCGAATGCACCTCCTACCAAATGCAGGCCAGGGCCTACCTTCCGGAAATGACAAATTCATTCCTGCAGCGGCGGACCAGCAGTAGCTCCTGCCTCGGTCCCCAGCACAGTGTTAGAGAGGCTTCATTCCTTTGGGTCCTGGCACATTACTTTTCAATTGCCAAGGGAAAAATTTAATAAGTTCCTAAGTAAATTATAAATACACTCTGCTTCAACAGAGAAATGCTCCTCTCAGTTTCAAGAAGCAAGACCTGCCATATGAAGGAAATATAAAAGCAGTCTACAGTAAAATTTTCAGGAAGTTCAACATCCACCATTCGCCTTCTGGAAAAGTAAATGAAAAGCATCTTTACCTTTTTACTGTTGAGATTTTCAAGATATACCGCCACATTCAGCCCCAACCCCATGTCAAGTAGAACCGGTCAATATGTCAAAGCCAGAAAACAAACCACCCGGCTTCCCAGAACGGATTTCTGCTCACAGCACGTTACCTGGTGCAAGATCGCGAGGTCAAGCGGAGGTCCGAAGGGCACATCGGATCCTGAGGGGTACGGCTGGTAAGTGTGTGCACTGGTGTGGGGGGCCTGGATGATGAGCTGCTCCGTGCGGAAGAAAGGCCCAAAGTGCGTGTCAAAGTACTCTTTCTGGAGGCGCGCCTGGCTGCTGGGAGCTGACCACAGGTCAACTGGATTGGTCGTGACCCGCACAAACACCAGGCCTGAAGAACAGGCGGCAATGAAGGCCAGGGAGAAGAAGATGATGGGGCCCGGGTTTCGGACGCAGAAAGAGCCCCACTGTGAGAAGAGCCGCCTCAGACAGCCCTCAAATGCCGCACCAAGCGCGTCACAGCAGGACGCCTCCCCTGGAAGAGCGGGAGAGGAAGGGAGGGTGGAGGTTAAGAGCCAAGCCATTCCTGAAAGTCGGAACAGGGAAAGCGTTAGCTACTACCACAGGGGCTGGGAATAGTGTCCGCACAGGGATGGCACAAGATCCGCCTCCCTCCCGTCGCACACCCTCAGCACCTATCTGCTCAGGAAGCCACCTTCCTTGCCTGCCCACGGTGATGGCACCTGCCACCCACCCCACAGAGGAGCGATGCTCACACAAAAGCAAAGTTCTCTGAGCACTCTGTCCAAGGCACTTCCCATCCACCTTTGTGGCTATGCCTGCCCCTCCACAGCTCTTACCCCAGTCCCTAATTATCCTTGGTTCCGATCTGCCACCCTGACTAGACTGCTACTACCACAAGGGCAAGGACCTGTCTGTGTTGGTCACGGCCGTGTCCTTGACACCAGCACAGTGCCTGTCCCAGAACAGCACATCAACATTTTCTGAGGAAACGTGCACTCATGCAAACATAATCCTAACCATTTGAGTACAAAAGTGCCTACCTCTGTCATTGGCATTTACAGAGAAAGCTATGTTGCTATCAATGGGGGTGTACTCAGAGACAAAATAGCGTTTTCTGAAAAACAAAAGCACATAAGCAGTATTAGTGGATATTTGACATAATGAGGCTGTTCCTCTGATAGTCCCGTAGACCTATTAAAAGCTCACTTCTTCATCCTATTTCCTTCTTGCCTAATCGCCTCCTTCTTCCCCCAGGTTCCCTTGCTCTAGGTCATCCTGCTCACCAGTCTCAGGAGAAAATTTAAGACGGTATTAAAAACAAGTTGCTAAAGGGTAATTTCACCTTGCAGCCTTCATTTAGATGTAAAACTTCAGGTCCTTTAGAAACACAGTGAGCACTAGGGCGACTGGGTGGCTCAGTTAAGCGTCCGACTTTGGCTCAGGTCATGACTTCACGGTTCATGAGTGCGAGCCCCGCGTCGGGCTCTGTGCTGACAGCTCGGAGCCTGGAGCCTGCTTCGGATTCTGTGTCTCTCTCTCTCTCTGCCCCTCCCCCCGCTCACGCTGTCTCTCAGTGAACACAGTGAACACTGCTGTGCAGCAGCAATGGGCACACCTGGGGCCTGGAGCATCACTCTAACATCAGTCTCCAATACAAGGAACCAGGGATCCTTGCAGAAGAGGTGGATTCCAGGGCTGGCGCGGGGAAAATAACAGATGAGCCTGGAGCATTTTGTGATTCCAGGAAATAAGAAAGGCAAGGGCACGTTAAAAAACAAAACAAAAACAAAAAACAGAGGAGTAGGGACCATGATGTAAATGTAATTGAATAAATAAGTAGAGCAGGAGGGATAACGGTCTATACAGAACAAGTGTAATTAGTAAATGAAGAAGAAAGGAGGGAACTATAAAATCAACAATCATCACTAGGCAAACACCACAGTAGTAGCTGCAGATAAGATCCCCCAGTGGAGGCTAAAATCAGGGGGTGACAGCTTTAGGAGAAACAAGGTATTAGGAGTTCTGACCCATCTCTCCTAAGATATCTATCAGTTACAAAGGGAGAAACAGTAACTTTATGGTAGAGAAATGCAGCAGAGACCCCCTTTATCAAGTGATCAAGGTTAACATTACCAGGGAAGAGACATACTCAGACCAGGTACGAGTGATATGTATGATACACTGAGAAGGACACATCGATCCTGTGATAATCTTGTCAGAAACACATAACCTCAACCTAATGAGAAAATGTCAGCTAAAGCTAAGTGGAGGGACATTCTACAAAATAACTGGCCAGTATGTATCGAAAGTGTCAAGGCCATAAAAGAAATGGAAAGACCGAGGACCTGTCACAGACCGGGGGAGGGTGGTAAACAAAAAGTGGGCATGGAGTGGGGTCCAAAAACAGAACGTGTCAGAGGAAAAGATGGTGGTATCTGAATAAAGTTTGTGGCTTAGCTAATCATACCATACCATTATTTTCGCAGTTTTGATAATTACACAGTATGGCTGACGTAAGCTGTAACATTAGGGGAAGCTGGGTAAAGGATACATATGAACTTCTACTATTTTTTGCACCTTCCTGGTAAGTCTAACATTATTTCAAAACAAGTTAAAGAAAATGTACTGTCCTTGGGGCGCCTGGGTGGCGCAGTCGGTTAAGCGTCCGACTTCAGCCAGGTCACGATCTCGCGGTCCGTGAGTTCGAGCCCCGCGTCAGGCTCTGGGCTGATGGCTCGGAGCCTGGAGCCTGTTTCCGATTCTGTGTCTCCCTCTCTCTCTGCCCCTCCCCCGGTCATGCTCTGTCTCTCTCTGTCCCCAAAATAAATAAACGTTGAAAAAAAAAAAATTTAAAAGAAAATGTACTGTCCTAATCAAGGTGCAAATATGTAAAAGGATTATAAGCACTGCATTGAATTAGATTTGAATCAGATTCAGCTCCTCCTACTTTCTGTTAAAGAATGTGTGGTTAATGCACAGTGCTTTAAATCACTCATCATTTTGAACAAATCAATGAAACCAACTTCACGATCTAACCAGGCCTCTGATTGTTTACCAGTTGAAAGCCAAAAGCAATTCATGGAGACCGGTATTCACGTGATATTTGTTTCCTGGTTTAGTTAAGCTGGAAGTACCACTTGAATAATCTTGCTCTTCTTGCCCTGGGGAATAAACAAAACTGCTCACCTGTAGCACCACAAAGCAAAAAATGCTCCAAAAAACACAAGCAAAAATGCCATGTAGGTGATCCACATGATGACATACATGGCGTCCAGGCCCAAGATTCTCCAGGGCACAGGAGGCGGTGGGGGCTGGGGCTTTGGGCCACAAACAACTGAGCAGTCCTGGCAGCTGCACGGCCCGGTGACCTCGTCCACAGACTCGTCACAGCCCTTGGTGGCATTGTTCATGGGCTCCATCCCATGGGTTGGAAGATCTGCGGGGAGGATGGGGTTGAGTAAATACCTCGATAAAAAAACTACAAAGCTTGTATTAAATTATATTTGAACCTAGTGATAAGCACACTGACATACAGAGCATGACCATAAGAGTAAAAAGGACTGGAGGTTTCTGGCTGATCAAATGGTGTGTTGCTGCTTAGTCCTGTAAAATTTTAAGTTACTTCAAGTAATTTTGGGCACAAGGTTTGTTGCTGAGACCAGAGTGCCCCACATTCCAAGGGAAATCTCCACTGAGGAGCCAGTCTAACATCATTCCAGAGCTCCTAAAAAGGCCTTTGTAATGCTTCAGTCTTTTTTTTTAAAAGAAAAGAAACAAAACAAAAACCCAGGCTCATTCATTCTTTCAATGAGGCAGCAACACCGGAAGGCAGTTCCTCCTCCTCCATCCTCCCTGCCAGCCCCCTAAATTAACCAGGGGCAGGGGAAATGTTCTAGTTACCTCTCTCACTGGAGGGAAAGTCCAGGAACCGGTTATCTGAATTTGTTTACCTTCCTATTGTAGATTAAGGTTCCTGGGCTTTAAAACCACATCATAAATACGCCAAACTTGGGAGTCTACCTGAAAAAATGGGTGTGATGGTGAAAGGTGCCTGGCCGTTGTCCTTATTGAACATGTACTCAATCCAGTTAGTGGCATTGCAGGCTTCGGCGTCCTTCCCACACAGCAGTCCCAGGGCTTTGTCATTACTGGAGGGGGCCTCCACGTCCCGGCAGGCATTGTACATGGCTGGCAGAGGAAGAAGGCAAAAGTACCGAACACCATGCTGAGAAGATCTTCCGAAAGGCCTCTCAAATGCGAATTTAGCCATAAACACTGCACTCCAAAGCCGCGGGCTGGTAGGAGGGACAGTAAACACTAAGGGCAGGAGTGGAGACTCACCACTCTGCAAGTAACATGCTGGGCTAGATTCCAAGTAACTTAAACATAAAAGCAAACAAGAAAGGCATACATCACCCTCACGTAGCTCACAGTAGCTGGGAGAAGTATTACCACCACTGGAGAGAAGAAGGGACTAAGGCTGAGGAAGGAGAAGTAAGAACCTTAGTGTCTCTTCAGTCAATGAAGCTGGTTCCAGAAATCTGGGGTAGGAAACTATACAGCTGAAGAGTTTGGAACTTATACGGGAAGACTGTTTTTAGAGGAGAGGTCACATATGAATGAACCTAATACTAGTCGCTCTCTTGGCTTTATTTTAGTACATACAAAGACAACACACAAAATAAGAATAATGTGACACTTTGCACATAAAAAAGTAGTAGTAATGGATCCCATATTAACATTCGTTAACCAGTCCCTACTGTAGAGGCCGCTTTCAGGCAAACAGGCTTGAGCAATGGAATGTAGAAAAGGCCCATCAGCTGACCCACCTCAAAATATCCATAGGCCCTAACTAACCAATGGGCTACTTGCAGCTGAGCACAGTTACCCAAAAAGGGAGAATTCCAGGGGCACCTGGGTGGCTCAGTCAGTTAAGCTTCCAACTCTTGGTTTTGGCTCAGGTCATGATCTCAGGGTTTGGTTCATGAGTTTGAGCCCTGCTTGGGAATTCTCTCTCTCTCTCCCTTTCTCTTCCCCTCCCTGACTTGTGCTCTCTCTAGCTCTCTCAAAATAAATAAATAAACTTAAAAAAAAAAGAAAGGGGAGAATTCCATATATCGCTATGCCTCCACCTCCTCCCTCTTTAAGAACAGCCTCCACCCACTACCTCACTGCAGACGGCTTCTTTCTGTCCTGCCCACCACTCCCTTGTGGCGTATTCAATAAACTTCTATTGCCTTTGTTCTGCCTCACATGAATTCTCTCACCTTCCCAGCCACGGGTTGCCAGCCCATCATCACCCTACATTTGGGGGCCCCCATCCAATGGAGAGATACCTCATTTAGATACCACACCTACTTGTTACAAACTTCTTTGGATCTTCTTCCCTAAACTTTAAAGAGACACTGATAAATTCACCGTGTTTAACCCTCACTCTTGAAAGGCAGTTCAGATAGAATGACTTCTTTAGAATTAGGATTATTCTATTGCCTTCTGGCCTCTATCACTGCTGGTAAGAAAATCTCCAACTGGCATTCTTTTGAAATGATTTGTATCTTTTTTCTACTTATTTTTAAGACACTTGTCTTTGGAGTTTTATAGTTTTTTTTAATTAAAAAAAATTTTTTTTAATGTTTATTTTTGAGACAGAGAGAGACAGAGTATGAATAGGGGAGGGGCAGACAGAGAGAGAGACACAGAATCTGAAGCAGGCTCCAGGCTCCAAGCTGTCAGCACAGAGACCGACGCAGGGCTGGAACTCACAGGCCGTGAGATCATGACCTGAGCTGAAGTCGAATGCTTAACCGACTGAGCCACCCAGGTGCCCCGAGTTTTATAGTTTTTCTGTGCTGTATTTACAGATGGATTTTAACAGCTTTACTGAGATATAATTACATACCATACAATTCAACCATTTAAAGTTCCAATTTAATGGATTTTAGCCCATTCACAGATAGGTGCAACCATCGCCACAGTCAATTTTAGAACATTTTCATCACCTTAAAGAAACTCTGTACTCTTTAGCTAATCCTCCCTCATCTCCCTCCCTCCCCCTGCCCAAGCCCTAAGCAACCATTAATTTATTTCTGTCTCTATAGTACATTTGCTTACTTTGGACATTTCATATAAATGGAATCCTGTAATATGTAATCTTTTGCGGCTAGCTTCTTCCACTTAGCATGATGGTTTCAAGGTCCATCCACATTGTAGCATGTATCATTCCTTTTTGTGGTGGCATAATATTCTGCTGTACGAATATACCACATTTGTTTATCTATAAATCAGCTGATGGATATCTGGACTGTTTCTACCTTTTGGCTATTAAGAACAATGCTCCTATAAATGTTTGGTTACAGTTTTTGTGTGGACATACGCTTTTACTTCTCTTGTGAATGAAATGGCTGTGTCATATGGTAACCCTATGCTTAATTCTTTCAAGAACTGTCAGACTGTTTTCCAAAGCGACTGCATCTTTTTACATTTCTACTGGCAGTGTATGAGGGCTCTAATTTCTCCACATCCTCCTGACACTTGTTACCTGACCTTTTGCTTCTAGCTGTCCTGATGGGTGTGAAGTGGTATCCCAACTGTGGTTTTGATTTGCATTTCTCTGATGACTAACGATTTTGAGCATCTTTTCATGTGCTTATTGGCCATTTGAATAACATCCTTGGAGAAATGTCTGTTCAGATCATTTTCCCATTTTAAATTGGGTTATCTATTACTGAGTTGTGACAGTTCTTTATATATTCTAGATACAAGATTTTTAATGATTAAATAATTTGCAAATATTTTTGTCTTTTCTTGATGGTGTCCTTTGAAGCACAAAACTCTGTTTTGATCATGTCCCAACATATCTGTTTTTCTTTTGTTGCTCATGTTTTTGGTGTCATATCTAAGAATCCATTGTCAAATCGGAGGTCATGGTTTATTCCTATGTTTTCTTCTAAGTGTTTTCAGGTTTTGGCTCTTACATTTAGGTTTTTGACCCATTTTAGTTTTTGTTTATGGTGTGAGGTAAGGATTTAACTTCATTCTTTTCCATGTGGCTACTGTTTCCCCAGCACCATTTGTTGAAAAGACTATTCTTTCCCCATTGAAGGGACTTGGCATCCTTGTCAAAAATCAGATGACCACAGATATATAGGTCTAAGTTGTATCTCATTGTCCTATATGTTTATTTTTATTCCAGTACCACACTGTCTTTTCACCAGCTGGTAGTAAATTTTGAAATTGGGAAGTATGAGTCCTCCTATTTTGTTCTTCTTCTTCAGGATTGTCTTGGCTATTCTGGGTCCCTTGAAATTACATGACTCTTGGAATTAGCCTATCAATTTCTATAAAGAAGCAAGTTGGGATTCTGACAGGGATTGCACTGAATCTGTACATCAATATGGGAAGTACTGTCATCTTAACATTTTTAAGTTTTCTGATCCATCAACATGGAGTATCTTTCCATTTACTAAGATCCTTTCTTTTAATGATGTTTTACAGTTTAATGGTGATGAGTGTAAGTTTTACACTTCTTGTTAAATCCTAGGTATTTTATTCTTCTTGATACTATTGTAAATGGAATTTCCTTAATTTCACTTCCAGACTGTCCACTGCATATGAAGACATACAACTGATTTTTGTGTATTTTCTTTCTTTTTAATTTACCTGGCTTCAAGATTAATTTTTCTGCCGCTAAGTCTAAGGATTCATCTCTCTTCCAATCTGGAAAACCCTTGGCCATTATCTTTTTACTTATTGTTTCTCCCGAACTTTCTCTTTTCCTTCTCTGGAGCTCCTCACATTATCCCACATGTCACTTCTTTAATGATCCCAGATTGTCATAACTCTACACTATTTTCTAGGTAATTCTCTCATACCTTCCAGCTCACTATTTGGTTTTCACATTTTTATTTTATTAAATATTTTAAGCATACAGAAAATATGGAGAATAATACAATTCTCATTTATTTAGCACCCAGCTATATTAATCTTGTTTTTCATTTGCCCCAACATTAAAAAAACCAAATGCTACAGATACAGTTGAAGTCCCATGAATACCCTTACTTAGGAATACATTCCCTTGCTTAAGGTAAAACCACAACCCTGAATTTGATGTTTATCTTTCCCATGCATATTTGTGTACTTTCATGATATACTGTATACATAGATATGTAGTAGTGTTTAATATGAACATACTACATCTATCCTGTGACATTTTCAATTTTTCAAGTACTTCAAGTCAGTGATGTAACTAATTCATACGTTTTAACAGTTTTAAATATTCCATTATAGATTATGACTATGCTCCAAATATATTTATCCATTCTCCTCTTAATCAGCATTTAGTGCCTCAATTTACTTAATTTAATAATGGACTTTTTATTAAAAAAAATTTTTTTTTAATGTTTATTTCTGAGAGTGAGACAGAGAGAGAGAGAGAGAGAGAGAGAGAGAGAGAGAGCGCGCACACGTGCACACACACACAGGAGACAGAGGGGCAGAGGGAGAGGGAGACACAGAATCCAAAGCAGGCTACAGGTTCTGTGCTGACAGCTCAGAGCTCGAACTCGTGAACTGCGACATCATGACCTGAGCCGAAGTCAGACACGCAACTGCCTGAGCCACCCAGCCGACCCTATTAATGGCCTTTTTAAAGAGGAGTTTTAGGTTCACAGTAAAATTGAGCAGATGGTATAGAGAACTCCCACACACCTCCTGCCTCAACACAAGCAACTCATTACTATCAACAGCACCAGAGTATATATATATTTGTTACAGCCGATGAACCTATAATGACACATCATTGTCATTCAAAGTCCACAGTTTATTTCAAGGTTCACACTAGGTGTTATATATTCTATGAGTTTTGGCAAATGTATAATGACTCATATCCACTATTGTAGTATTAAACAATAGTCTCCCTGTCCTTAATATCCGCTGTGCTCCTCCTTTCTTCCCCTAGTACCCGGTAACCATTGATCATTTTACTATCTCCATAGTTTTGCCTCTTCCAGAATATAATAAACCTGGAATCATACAGTATGTAGGCTTTCCAGATTCACTTCTTTCACTTAGTAATATAGATTTAACATTCCTCCATGTCATTTCATGGCTTGATGGCTCATTTCTTTTTAATGCTGAAAGATATTCCATTGTCTGGGTGTTCCCCAGTTTATTTACCTACTGAAGGACATCTTGGCGTGAATTATGAATAATGCTGCTACAACATGCATGTAAGGGTTTTTATGTGGACATACGTTTTCAATGCTTTGGGGTAAATGCCAAAAACCATGATTGCTGGATCATATAGTAAGAGCATTTTTAGTTTTCTAAGAAATTGTCAAACTGTCTTCCAAAGTGGCTGAACCATTTTGCATTCCCAGCAGAAATGAATTAGAGTTTCTGTGGCTCCACATCCTCACCAGCATTTGGTGGTGTTAGTGTTCTGGATTTTGGCCATTTTAACAGGTGCGTAGTGGTATTTCACTGTTGTTTTAATCGGGAATTCCCTAATAACATACAATGTTGAGCATCTTTTCATTTGTTTATTTGCCATCCATTATCTTCTTTGGTAAGGTGTCTGATCAGGATTTGTGTCCACTTTTCAATCAGGCTATTCATTTTCTTATTATTGAGTTTTAAGAGTTCTTCATTTATTTTGGGGTCCGTGGGTGGCTCAGTCGGTTAGGTGTCCGACTTCAGCTCAGGTCATGATCTCACAGCTCATGGGTTTGAGCCTCGTGTTGGGCTCTGTGATGACAGTCCTGAGTCTGAAGCCTGCTTCAGACTCTGTCTTCAGCCTGCTTCAGACTCTGTCTTCAGCCTGCTTCAGACTCTGTCTTCAGCCTGCTTCAGACTCTGTGTCTTCCTCTCTCTGCCCTCCTCCGTTCGGGCTCTGTCTCTCTCTCAAATATAAACAAACATTAAAAAAAAAAAAAAAAGTCCTTCATATATTTTGTTAAGAGTCCTTCACGAGATGTGTCTTCTGCAAGTATCTTCTCCCAGTTTGTGCTTGTCTTCTCATTCTCCTGATGTCACCAATTTTTGACGACCACAAAAGTGCCACAATGAATGTTCTCATATGGTTCTTTGTTTATGTGCATTAGGAGTTTCTCTATGGCAGGCATCTATGTAAGTGGAATTTCTGGAATGAGGGTATATTCATCCTCAACTTTACCAGGTAGTGCAGAACGGTTTTCAAACACTCCTATTAAGTTATGGTTGCCAATGGTGCAGTATATTAGTATTCCTATTGCTTGAACATCCTACCAAATCTGGAATTGACCAATTTTTACATTTGTGCCTGATGTGTGAAATGGCAGCTCACTGTTTTAATCTGTGTTTCAGTGACTGTTCTAGATACTGTTTATAAATCTTTTCACTTATGATTGCTGCTTTTCCTCTAGTCTAGAACACTTCCTTATCTTAAAGTCATAAATATACTCTGTATTTACTTCTAAAAATGTCCAAGATTAGGATTTTTAATCTATACACCTTTAGTATGATATACAAAGATAAAAATTAGATGATCAATTTTATCACACCATGTATATACTAGTCCACCCTTCCTTTAATGATTTGTAACAACACACCTGTTATATATCAATTTTCAATAAGCATGGTTCTGTTTCTAGACAGATGATCTCTCTTCATACAGTCAGGATGCTTTTTATGTCGTATCTTTTGGTAGATTTGTTCCTACGTAGCTTATTTTATTGCTTTTGTGATGGAGACAATCTTTTAATTAATTATTTTAACTAACATTAATTTATATTTCATTATTTTTTATTATTTACATTTTCTATTAAATTTTTGGTTACATTTTTAAGTGATCATTACAATTAAATCTGTATGTTGTTCTTATATGATGAATTCTTATTCTCTTATTTTATAGATGTTCTTGGGCACATTCTTTACTCAGCGGTATTGAATCTGCTATTTATCTTTCAGTTCATTTAAGTGGCTTTTTCTTATTAATAGAGCCAGCTGGTTCTAATTCTAATCTTTTCATTCTGTTCCCCTTGTGTTCTATTCTTTCAGGACTCTTTCAATTCAATCATTTTCTACAAACACTAGATGGTCTTTCTCATACTATCCTATGATTTCTAGTTGTTATGGATCCTTTCCCCTACTATGGTATCTGTTTACTCTCCCTTATAGTGATGTATGTCTTGAGTCAAATCTCCCCTCCTGCTTCCCTTCTTCATTTCCACCCTTCCACACGCTCCCCTCAGTTTTGCAATTAACTCATGAAGTTACACAATTCATGTCCACTAGAAATAAAGTTCTAATGGCTTCTAAGATATACAGAAAAGTAAACTTGCGCACACTAAAAATTTCCATGTGGGAACTTACAGTTAGGAAGGGATTAAGCAAATACTTCAAAAAAGATTGTTTTATAGGTTGTAGCTCAAGTCTTAGATACATGCTAAGCAACAAGTCGCTTTCATGGCCAATGGAATTTATAACTGTCATTTTCACAAAGCTGACAACAAAAAGGAACAACCTGACCCAGTATCCTGATGCCAAATGTAATAAAGGAATAATTAAAAGCTTACTCGCCCCCACCCCCCACCCCCCCAAAAAGTTTACTCACCATTGGCAAAACTCTCTCCAATGTAGTACTGTAATTCTTTTACATTTGTTTTAGTCTGGTTTGTAACAGGATCAACATAATCTTCAGTTGCTGTAACATTCAGAAACTGACTTTGCCGAGGGCTACACGTCAGCTCACAAAACAGGTTCACTAGGTTATAGAAACAGGATGGACATCTAAAGAAAAAGTAAACTATATTGTCTGATCTCACAGATAATAGGGCCAGCAAAAAGATGATATACAACAAAGAATATCTTAAATTTATTATAAAGTGACAAGTAAATTATCTAAGAATCTCTTAAACCCAGCAATTCTACACCTAAAATCTTGTGTTAAAATAAAGATGTCTCTTTAAAAACTACCCTAATTACTACACATATGTTGTCCAGGTGCAATTTCAGAAAGACAAAACTGCTTCTCTGAATTCTGTGCTTTGCAATTTATAGACATGTTTTCTTTGTCTTGAACTAAAGGGACTTAGAAGCATCATGGGGACAATTCTGATTAAGAAGAAAAACAAGGGAAGGGTGCCTGGGTGGCTCAGTCAGTTAAGAGTCAGACCGGCTCAGGTCATGATCTTGTGGTGCATGGGTTTGAGCCTCGCGTCGGGCTCTGTGCTGACAGCTAGGAGCCTGGAGCCTGCTTTAGATTCTGTGTCTCCCTCTCTTTCAGCCCCATCTCGTGCTCTGTCTCTGTCTCTCAAAAAAATGAACCTTAAAAAAAAAGTTTTTTTAAAAAAGAAGAAAAACAAGGGGAAAACGAGATTCACGCATTAGAATTTTCATCTTGCTACTGAAGGGCTTTCTTTAAGCCCCAGGTAATCCCTTGACCCTCTCTAAACACAAGAGGATTTCCCCGTGACTTGAGAAGAAGGCGTAAGAACAGCAGTGGTGTTCTCTGGCTGCATGGGTTGCAGAAACACACAGGTTCTCATGAGGACCACAAGCTGTCTGCTGTCCTTCAGGTTCAACGTTTAAGCTCCTAACGGTGACTTGTTAGGTGGGAGAACTCTCTCCCCAGTTTGGTTCACTTCTATTTGCAAAAGCTACAGCTTCATTAGACCTGCATTCTCGCTGCACAACCAGTCGAGATGACCCTCAACTCTGATGTGGTCCAGGTGCCCACATGACACGGAACAGGGAAGGTGGTCCCAGCCTTCAAAGCCCCTGGTCTAGTAAGGGAGCAGACACGCACACTGACCTGCTTTCTCTCAGGAGTCCCGTGCTTTACTGTGACAAGAACGAGAACCACAATTACACAATTCTAACACACACTACTCCTGGGGTGCCCAGATTTCTACCATGTTCTGTGAATCACAAACCTCTTTGCATGTTATTACGTTTAATCTCCACGATCAATTCTGGCAGCTGCACGTGTTAGCTTCTCATTATTTTCTATTATAAACAGAGCTGACAGCACGGGGGAAATCTGGTTATCTTTTGATCTCGGTTATTTCTACGTCCATAATGCCTCACCTAGGGTAGGTGCTAAACAAATGTACTTTGACTGAATGATGGCTGCAACCTGCTCCATCACCATCCACTGGCCTTCCACAGGGTATGCTGGTCCAATTAGATTCTCCACTGTTTCATCTATTATTATAGGGTATGCTGTCCTGGAAGAACAGTTTAGGGATGGTTTTCCACTCTGTGTTGTCAGTTTAAACCTCTGGGAAGATGCAGGGTTTTCTCAGAGGATGTGGACCGCCCTGTCACCTACAGTGGTATGTGCACAGAGAAGCATCGCCCCCTCTTCCTATGTCCTTTATCAGGGTGCTTCAGTGTGAAAAATTTAGGAAGAGACCACGATGTGCTGTTCTACAGACCACCACCAGCTTGTTCTTTTGCACATTTGAGAACCACTGAGTGAGCTCAGAGAAGAACACCTATTATGCAACCCTTTTCATGGCCCTGGTCATTGAGAACAGAACAGACTGGACAAAGAACTAATGTTGACAAAACCTCCCAGCTCTGCCAGAACAATCGTGTTAACAGCTATCAAAGGCCAGCTCTAGGGAGGACTGGGACTCTAGCATCTCAGGACACTGCAGGAAGAGAGAACCACGCCATCTAGGGGTGGGGCGGAGAGGGAGGTGATGCAGAGGACCGCACGGAAGAGGGTCTCGGGTCACAGACCTGGCAGCACCACCAGAACCTCTCCTCCCCACAGTGCCCAGAGGCTCGAGTATGAAAAGACCAAGTCCCTTGGGTGAGGACGTCTCAGAGGAAGCCCCCACATTAGTCCTGCGTGTAACTAGGAAGAGAACTAAATCTGGTAACTATTACTTTATCGAGAAACTGTCCTTTATTTCTGAGAAGTCATAAGATTGCTTTCTTGAAATAAAATGAAAACCAACTTTTAAAAGGAAATCAGTAGGGGCGCCTCAGTAGCTCGGTCGGTTAAGTGTCCAGCTTTATCTTGGGTCATGATCCCAGGTCGAGCCCCGCACTGGGCTCTGGGCTGACAGCTCAGAGCCTGGAGCCTGCTTCGGATTCTGTGTCTCCCTCTCTCTCTTTGCCCTTCCCCTGCTTGTGCTCTGTCTCTCAAAAATGAATAAACGTTAAAAAAAATTTTTTTTTAAGGAAATCAGGACATCACTAGTTAACAAGTGCTCAAAATCTACTATTTTTTTTTTTTGTTGTTTGCCAGGTGGTCAACCTACCTGGACAGAAACTGTAGAGGCAGCTGCAGGTTGTCTTTCAGTGTCCGAAGCTGCTGCACATCGCAACAAAGACTGACATTGTCAAAGAAGAGTCCTGGACAGAGCTCCTTTTGGGTGAGAAAGCATGGTTATCAGAGCAGCAAAGTCAAATCAGGACACACATTACTCAATAAGGCAATTTTACTCACAGAGTCCTTTATAGGTATAGAAGGGTAAGAAATGTGTTTGCAAAGTTCTTGCAGAATTCTTTTACAGGGCTATCAATTTTACTATTTATAAACGAGGGAGTCACAAAAGTAGAAGCAGTAGAGTTATTCCAAATCTTTTTCCTATTTGGAAGCTCCCTTCCCTCCATGACAACCAGTTTGATCTCTTTAGTTTTCTGTTTAGGTTTAGCCCAAATGCTACTGACTACTTCCATTAGTCACGACAGAGAAAGTCAGAGGTCTTTAACCATTCTCATGAAAGTACCAAGTCAGTCGAGGAGACCCGCCACATGGCAACTTGATTTTACATTACTGAGGCCTCTAAAACCAGACTTTTCCCCTCTAAAACCAGATTTTTCCAGTTCGTTTCTAATATCCCTGTGTATCAGGAAAGGTAAACAAGGCAACAGAGAACAGAATCCTGGGTAGCAGAACTTTGGTAGCAACCAAAGTTCACAGGCTCTGGATGGAAAATGAGGGAATCACTAAAATAAACATAGGACAAGGGAGTCACAGCCACTTAGCAGCCCAGCCCGCCTGAGTCCTGAAATCCAGGAACCGAAAAAAAGCTAACTTCTAGTA
Organism: Herpailurus yagouaroundi; assembly: GCF_014898765.1. Classification (NCBI taxonomy): domain Eukaryota; kingdom Metazoa; phylum Chordata; class Mammalia; order Carnivora; family Felidae; genus Herpailurus; species Herpailurus yagouaroundi. Next base: position 48,783,638 of record NW_024412397.1, on the reverse strand, counting down.
TATTTTCAAGAAGCTGCAAAGAGCAACATTTGCGGTACCAAGGTCAGTCCCTAAATAGTAACCTGTTATGCGGAAACTACAACTACGAGAAAGGCATAAAGTGAGTCCCAAAGAAATCAAGCCTCCGGGAGTTATGTTATCTTCTGTGCTATTGTGTGCCCCAGATAAGCGTTTGGGGTAAGATTTAAACCTGTTGGTTTCAGCCCCACCTCTCAGTGATATTTACAGTGTAATTACAGAGGATCTCCGATTAGCATTTTGTGTTCCAGCGCCCAAGATAACAAACTTACCTGCACTAAGTCATACCCATCCTTCGGCAAGGGTTTTGGTGGCCCTGAATATTTGCAGTTGTACCTCTTATCTCCAGATGCAATTCCACACTCTCCATACCAGATGCAAGACTGTGCCAACACCTACAGACAGAGTCAACACAAAACTCAGTTCATCAGGGCCCCAAAGGTAATGGAAATTTCAACAGCGAAAAGCACCCATTCAAACACTATTATAGAACCTTCCAACGTTGCCTGCAAAAGGAAGTGACAGCAAGAGGCACTGGTTAGCTTAACGTTTGGGGAAACATTAATTAAAATTGACAAGATGTCTAAAATGGGCTTGTCAAGTCAGTCAGCAAAGGAGGTAATAGAAATTACTTATTTACACAATTCCTAGTTCCTGCTAGTTTATTGTCAATGAAAGGAAGCTATAGTTCCATGTAAAGATCACTAAGAACCAGTGTAGAGGAAAGAAAGCAAGATAGTATGTGAGTCTGCAATTTTTAAGGCACTATTTTTGCACATCTGCATAAGAAACTACATAAGCTCCAAATAATGAAAGAACATTTCCATATGTATTTAGGTTGATTCACATCAGCTCATCAATGAGTAACATGAAAAGCAAAACCAAAACCCCCAATAAACCCTAAGAAAGAATCCTCGAGATTTAAGTAGAAAGCAAAGAATGTGCTAGCTCTAAGGACAACCACCTCAGCAATCTTAAAAGAAAAATAAAGATTTCTCAAGAGCCTCTCATAGTTCCCACGTGAGAGTCACCAGGCTGTCTGAAAACTCAGAAGGGGAGGAGGGTGCAGCGTGAATCATCACGTCAGCACAGCCACGGAGATCCACCACACTGGCCAGGGCCACAGGCCTGCAAGGCCTTGCAATCATCCATCCCGTGGGGAAATAGAGGCCATCAAGTAGCAACTGTGACTCCCAAGATACCTCCTGGAAAAGCCATTAAAAGAAATCTGAATAGTGAATTCTCTCCAGCGGCAGTGGCACGTGACCAACATGTATGCAAGGAGGTCAGTCTGTCTGTGTTGATCCTCAGCATCAAGATACAAATCCCACCACAGGCCCTTGAGGCCCTAAAAACATGAAAGGAAACAGGCAGGAGGTTGGGGTGTGTATGTGTGGGGAACCAAAGGGGTCAAGATTACTTTGAACTCATTTCTCAGGTATTTTCAAACAGAAATTATGACTTACTCCTATCTGTATTCATTACAAGTCATATGTTTAGGCCACAAGGGAGGGAAATTATACAAATGAGGAAGTGACAAGTATTCAACAATGCCACATATCAAACCTTTGGCAAGAAGCTGCAAAATTCCACCACCGTTTTTGTTTAAAAAGAATCGCAATTAGGGGCGCCTGGGTGGCGCAGTCGGTTAAGCGTCCGACTTCAGCCAGGTCACGATCTCGCGGTCCGTGAGTTCGAGCCCCGCGTTGGGCTCTGGGCTGATGGCTCAGAGCCTGGACCCTGTTTCTGATTCTGTGTCTCCCTCTCTCTCTGCCCCTCCCCCGTTCATGCTCTGTCTCTCTCTGTCCCAAAAAAATAAATAAAAGTTAAAAAAAATTTTAAAAAAATAAAAATAAAAAAAAATAAAAAGAATCGCAATTATTTATTTCCATGAACCTAGCGATTCCAGGGAAAGTGCTCCTCTTTCCAAAATTCTAGTTTTCTGACTAAAAGGAAATTATCCATCTAGTGAAGTCTGAAAAGGCAAAAAAGCTGAGGAGGTGGCATAACTGCTGACATGACATGTAATTTAAACACAAGCGGCCCCACCCCAGACTGCACAGAATTCTCAACACAGCCAGAGGGCAAGCAGGTCCAAGCCTGGGCACTCTGGCAAGTCACCCGCGAGAGTGACAGAAGGCCAGTCGACAAACGCCAACTCTGGCATGACTAACAGGAAGGGGGTCGGGAGTCTCAGTTCCCTTTCTCAGTGCTCAATGTTACGAAAGAAAATAAAAGACTCGGCACAATGTGCTTCCCAGTCATCCTTCATAATGCCCGTCTTTATCTCAAGGTTGTTTCCATCCGTGGGGTAGAAGAGGGGTGGGGCAGGGGGGTGGGAGGAGGTCAGGAGTCCTGGGTTCCGATCCTCAGAGCTCACGAGGCTCTCAGTCAATGTGCCTGCCGGGCCTGCCTGCAGCCAGAGGTTACTGAAACCGTGTTGAGCAGTTCTGCTCCCTGTGAACAGCAGCTCATAACCCCCGCCCATCTCACAGGTTTGGTGCGAAGATCGGATAAGGGAATATATGTGGAAGTACTTAGTGAACTGTAAAGCTATACAATCAAATGCAAGGGATCATTATTGTCTTCCAACTCTTTGGGACCTCAGCAAAGAGGACCTGAAGTAAAACACCTGAAATAAAACACCTAGATTTCTTTGGGCCCAGGAAAATTGTGTTTGACTCAATGCTAACAGATTTGCTTCCCAAAGTTATCCTGCCTCTGGAGGCAGCCCAGGCCAGTGGGGCCCAAAGGCACTCGCAAGCCATTCACTTGTGTGGCAGGCACGGTTTCAACTGTTCTTCGTTTTTTAACCCAATTCATCCTCACAAGTTGATGAGGGAAGTGCAGTTATACCCATTTTACAGTTGAGAAAACAGAGGCACAGAGAGGCTAATTTGCCCAAGAGTGGCAGAGTTAGGATTCAAACTGGAACATTCTAGTTCCAGAAACAGACTCTCAGTAAAATATAATTGCCTGCATAATTAAGGTCCTCACTCTAGCACCACACCCTCTCCCGATCCCACCCTGTGCAAGGCACGGTCAGGTGTGCAATCACTCACACAGCTGAGCCGGTGGGGGAGCCCTCTTTTCCACCTCAGCTCCCTCTCGCCTCACCTACAGCTGAAAGCGAGAGCCACTGGCCCAGCTGGTGCCGCTGGTGCCGCGCAACTCAGCCTCCCGGGGGACCTCCACCGCCCAACCCCTCTCTTCCACATTCTCAACCTCATCTCTCTGTGCATCCCTTCACCTGCTCCTGCCAATAAACGCTCCTCCGGTATCATTCTCCCTCTTGGTCAAATAACCCCAATTTCTCTCCAGCTGCCCTTCCAGTTACCTGCCTGACGATCCCAGGTGCCCCAGGTGCTCCAAAGGACACCAATCTTTCCTCCTCCACCAATCTCTCTTCATGGGGTTTCAAAGCCCCAGGTACCTCCTGGAGAAATTCCCAGTGAGGTGCAGTTTCTGGCACCCCTTCCTTCCCATGCAGACTGCCTTGCCGCCTCCTCTGCAGACCTCAGCACGTCCCCTAGGCACAGCTGCCAGGTGGGCTCTTCCTGAGCCGAGGCTCCAAAGCTCTCTGATGCTCAGAAGCCTACAAGCCATCTTCCCACCGCCTGAGACAAGCTCCAGACGCCTCACCTGGCTCCGGGGTGCACGCTCGTCTCCCTCCCATTCCTCTTCTGTCCCACACTCAGAGAGACTTGCGGACCCCTGCACCCCTGCTACCTGCCAGGGCCACTCTCCAACCACCACCTCCCCCATGGGTTTATTGCGACCCAGCCAAGCACAGCCCCTCCCTCCCTGAGCTCCATCATTCCAGCTGCTTCTGGGAGGGCTGCCAGCACCGCTGCCACCATCACTGCCGCCGCCTGGCCCAGCATGCAGGGACTTCCTAAGAGTGCCCCTGTTATTTTCCTTAATTCTCCGATCTATGAGGTCGGTACTAGAACAATACCATTCTACAGATAAGGAAACTGAGGGTTACACAGGTGGAGTGACTCATCTGAGGCCCCACCCAAGGCCTGGCTGGTTCGGAAGCTGGAACTCCTACCCACGCTACCCGGAGGGTCACTCCTCAGTGGACCACTGGCCGGGCCATGCTCATCCCTGTATCCCACCAAGAAGCTCACTGGCTTCCAAACGCCTGGATTTCCAGTCTCCAAACCACCACAGCAGAGCGGGCAGTCAGGACTCTACCGACAAAGACGACGGATACACCTCAGGATCTCTGGAATGTCATGGCGGCACATGCCGACACCGAGACCAGGGGTGGGCCGCGCGACCAACAGCTTATGCACAGGGCACACGCCTTCCCAAGGTAAGGTGTGGCTGAAAGCTGCCTTTACCGTGATACAAGAATGCCGACTTCGTATCAGTAACATCCACTTGGGGAAGGAAGCAACGCTGAAATAAAACCTACCAACGTCTGAGGTCTGCCAGAGCCCAAAGTGCACCTGATCAAACATGAGCTCGGTGTTGGAGATGGATGGTGGCTGCACAAAAATGTCTTTAATGTCACTGAATTGTACACTTAAAAACTGTACACTGTCAGTTTTATATGTTTTACCACAAAACATGAGCTCAGATGTCCTTCCTGGAAAAGTCCAGGAGCAAAGACTGCACAGAGCACTCTGTCAGTTATCACACTCGGACTTAACAAAGAAGCATGACCATCCGTTCAAACAGTAAAAAACTATGGGTCTGAGTGCCACACGACACGTCTTGTTAAAGCTCCACTCAAGTCCTGGAGACCCGAGTCTAAAGGATAACAATTCTTCCCAGTTGGTCTTGTGGTCATCAACCAGTCATATGGAGCTATTTATAACCAAAAGAACGATCTTACTGAAGCATTTTTAACTTGTACCCATTCCTAAAATGTTAAAAATAAATGACTATAGACTTTATTTTTTAAGTAGGCTCCACACGCAGCATGGAGCCCAACATGGGGTGTGAACTCATGACCCTGAGATCAAGACCTGAGCTGAGATCAAGAGTGAGACGCTTAACCAACTGAGCCCTAACTTTCTTTAATTACAGACTCCATACCCACTCATCACAAACATGCAAACCCACACATCACAGATGTATGTGCAATAACACTGGAAGTCCCACTCCCACTTCTCTATCCCTCCACCCCCTTTCTCAGATTTAACTGCTGCTAATCTATTAGGCTTTTAATTCCTCCTGACAGGGAAACCTGTAGAGACATATACACACAAAAACATACAAGTGTGGTAACTTAAAAAAAATTTTTTAATTTAAATTCTAGTTAGTCAACATACAATGCAATATTGGTTTCAGGAGAATTCAGTGATTCATCACTTACATGTAACACCCAGTGCTCATCACGAGTGCCCTCCTTAATACCCATCACCCATCTGGCCCATCCCCCACCCACTTCCCTCCATCAACCCTGTCTGTTCTCTATCATTAAGAAGGTGTGGTAACTTCTAAACAGCTTTTTCACAAATACATCTGGATGACCCTGCACAGGCTGGCTTTTGGCTCAGCTTAAACAGCCCTTCTCTGAGTTCATCCAGGTCCCCAAGGCCAGACTCCAGTGCTTCTTCACAGGTTTCAGCCCTACCCATCTTGGAATGTCCCCCGACTCTTAAAAGCCTCTCCCAAGACTTGTCACCTCCATTAAGTTTCACTCTGACTCCTCTCACCTGGTTCCAGCACCGTGCTCTCCCAGTCAGGTGAGCTCTCTGGGGACAGAGGTAGGTCAGCTCCAGGCAGCACCTGGCTAGTGTTCAGAGGCATCATCCTCACCACTCAAGTCAGCAGGTATTCTGAGCCCAGGGCTCCGGTGAGTGATATCTGCTCCTCACTTACATTCCACAAGCTCCTATGTGGATGCCCTGGGATGGAGGCTGATAATCTTTTCCACAGAGGGCCAAATATTAAGTACTGTAGGCTTGTGGGCCATAAGGTCTCTGTAGAAAATACTCAACTACCCTGTTGTAGCTCAAAAGCAACCACAGACAACAGGTACATGATGGGTGTAGGGGTGATGAAGAAAACTTAATTCGTAACAATAGCCTATGGCCAGGCTGTGTGATTTGTGGGCTCCTGCCCGATGAAGTAGAATGAATGAGAACTGCAAATTTACGTATGTAGAGAGAGGTAGTTTCTGGTTACTGTCTCAACTCCCTAGTAAGACCATAAAAGTGTAAAGGGCAGAAGCCCAGGTGTTTTATTTCCTTTCAAAGTCTCTATAGTACCTTATCCAATGTCCATCAACCCAGAAACCATTAAATCTCTTGATGAGTTGAAGGAGTTCAAATGGATTATGTAAGAACTACTGGTTATTTTGGCTTTAAACGAGAATTTAGTAGTTACAAGGCTAGAGCATCTCTACTTTTAAAGGTTAGGTCACATGGCTGTTTCGCAACATGCTCTAGGGTTTAATTATTGGCTAGATGAGTGGATAGAAGTTTCTTTCTTTCTCTCTTTTTTTTAAAGTTTATTTATTTTGAGAGAGAAAAAGCGCAACAGGGGAGGGGCAGAGGGAGAAGGGGAAAGAGAGAATCCCAAGCAGGCTCAGTGTTGTCAGCACAGAGGTCGATCTCACAGTTCATGCGATCATGACCTGAGCCGAAATCAAGACTCGGAGGCTTAACAGACTGAAGCCACCCAGGTGCCCTGGGAAGTTCCTTTCAACAATAGTAGTTCAGCAAAAAAAAAAAAAAAAAAAAAACCCCAAAAAACCCCAAAAAAACCCCTTCTGCTATATGTCGACAACTACACCAACTGCAAAACAGACTCTAATAGGGAACTCTATAAAGGCACATCTTATCAGATGGAGAAGCTCTGAGCATCAGCAACAGAATCCTACACTCCAGGCGGCCTTTAATAAATCTCAAGTATTAACTAACTCATAACAAAATGCTTAGTGAACATCAACCACATGCCAGGCATGAAGTTCAGTGATCCCTTCCCTCATTGCCTCATGTATATCTCAGATAACCTCTGGAGTAGTATTGCAGCATTTTGTAGGTACGGAAACCAAGGCTCACAGAAGATTCTCTAAGGTCACATGGCTCCTAAGTAACAAAACCAACAGTGAGAAAGAAGATTTTGAAGGCCAGGTTACGCATTCTCCATCCTATCTGCTATCCTCACCCCCTAGCTGCTGCACTGCTCAAACTCCAGCTCAGTTTGTATAGATGTGTCCTCAGATTTTCACTGTGCACCAATGATGGGCTGTCCCAGCCACTACCCTCTTTCTACCTAAATGTGTTCACTTGTGGAAATAATGATGACCATTTACAACTTTCTAAGTACATCTCCAGGCTGCTGTCAAGTCATGTTACCACCACTGACCACCCTCAGTTCTGGGCCTGCTCTCGGCCACCCCACGGCACGTGGAGTGGAGGGCCGGGTCCTCTCACCTCTGCCACTGTCTTGGATGGGTAAAGTTCATGGCAGAACCCGGAGACACACCAGCTCAAGCTCCAGCAAGGGAGGGTTGGTTAGGGGGTAGGGAGAGGCCTCTGCAGGGAGCAAGGGGGCTGGCCTGGCCAGTCAGGACAACGCAGGATAGGATGGAGAGACACAGAGAATCCTATCCAGAGATTAAGCTGCCTGCTCTTTCCTTGGAGTCTGGTAGGCAGACCAAAAAATATGGCAGGATATTTGGGGCGGAGGCTGCTCTGGTGTGACTTCTAATGATGGAAATCTCTGGAACTCTCTTTTATAGCTAATGTGGTAAACATATCCACGTAACAACGGATAATTTGTGTGACCACTAGGTGTGCCTATAAATGGGTGTTTACTTCATACATTTTTAGATAGGCTCAGCAAGTCTTCACTCTACAAATAACCCCACTAGCTTGAAGTTTAAGTGACTTGCCCAAGGTCACACGACTAGTTGGCATCAGACATTTCTGAGCCTTAGCACTCACAAATTTGAAAAATAATCCAAAAGCCATGAGACTAAAACAAAACAGCAGATGGGAACGTATACTGTGCACAGGTCTTTTCCTATGGAATATGTATACAGTGTGGCAAATGAACAAAGGGCCAGGCCACCAGGCTAACCCCATCCCTGATTCATCGCTGGATTCTGGAGAAGCCAGACTGGAACTAGGAGCAAACCTTGAATGAAACGCCCTGTTGGCCATCTGGAACATCTGCTGAACATCTGCTGATCAATTTAGCTTGCTAAATATAAGTAATCTGGTACCAATATTTTGAATCTGAATAAATTAGAGCACAGAAGTCAGAAGACCGTGGCTCAACCCCTAGTCTGCCATTTATCAGCTACGTGACCTTGGCACAAACTTAGGCCTTAATATCCTTAATTTCCTGTAAAACAGGGAACGCAGAATCCCATCTATCTTAAAGGGGTTCTGTGGTGTTGAGACCAGATGTGTCCTAGCAATGGAATACTATGCAAAAATTAGGTAACTCTTTTTTCTTTAGATTCTTGTAATCTAGAACATCATTTCTAAAAACATTGAGATAACTTACCATAAAATTCACCCTTTTCAAATATACAGTTGTCTGGTTTTCATTAACAACTAGGTAACTCTCCCCTACCTTCTCCAGTTTTCTTCTTGCCCACCTGGTAAGAATTAATTCGCCCTCCAAAGGTCAGTTCAAAAATGGACTCCCGTAATATTCTGTCCTTACCTTTGTTAGAGCACATTTTTCATTGTATTGTACATTTTTATGTATTCATCCTTCTTCCCTTCAACTACGAACAAGATAGAGAAAGAAACTACTAACATTTACACAGCACTTTACAGTTTAGACTGCTTTCTGTGTAGGTAACTCCTTTGATCTACTTTTGTATCTACACTACCCACACCAACCACTTTATATTTATGAAACTAGTGGATGACAAGAACTGAAGTTCCTCTGTGGCCCAAGGGACAGTAATAAGATAAAGAACAAATTTTAAAGCTTCCTTCTTAAATCCCCCCACAGCATGCTTGCATAGAGACAGGTTTGGTTTTTTCCCCAAAGTTTTCCTGCCAAAGCAAATATTCCAAAAACTGAAAATAAGAGGCATAGTCCAGGCAAAAAACTTGTTGGACCTCAGCTGATTATTGATTATCATCCAGAAAGCAATGCCTCTGAATCCTTCCCCCATTTTATCCCCACACCTAAACCCACAAAGGCCCAATGATCTGATGACTCCAAAAAGAGTGTCTTGGCCATAGTGGAATTGGTAAAATACAGTTCTTGCCCACAAGGAGCCTGTAATCTAGTACTTCAATTCAAACAATATTTCTCTGTCTTTCCATAAGCACCGTGAGAAACAGGCATAGTTGTTAACCCGACTTTACAGAGGAAGAGACTGAGGTGCCAGGGGATCACTGGCTTGCCCAGGATCACTCTTGGTGAGAGCAAGAGTCAAGACCCACAGATAGGTAAAAGCTGCTGCTGCAGTATAAACACAGATTTACGGCTTCAGAAGGTAGGCATTCTAGTTGGGGGAACAGGATAACAAATGTCCCGGATGACGTAGCATTTGAACTGGGCCTTGGAAGACGGGCAGGGTTTTGATAGCAAGTCGTTAAGTCGTTTTTTTTTGGCCAGAGAGCTGATGCCCTTCACAGAGCTGTGGGTGACAGGGCAGAAAGGGCGCCCACAATCAGATTAGAGATGGTTTAACACCAGCTTCCACAGTAGGTAATATCTCATCCTTAAAACACCCTGAAAAGCCTCCCTTTTGGGAGGAGTGGAGGGTGGGGAAGGATCACCCAGGAAAGAGAGATCATACTGTCTTCAGACCAGAGGGATTCTTTGTTCTGGGTAATATGACAAACACTGAGGCAATACAAAGACCTATTCAGCAAGCCGTTTTCTTTCTGCCCACTCGCTAAAATAAAAACCTCATTTTCCCTTGATTACTTATGTTAATAAGATATCTGAGCACAGTATCAATCAAGGAGTAGGAGAGACTGGGAAAGATTAACCATCTGAAATTGGGGTGAATGTGGGTTTTCTTCAATGCTCTCCAGGTGGAAAGATTAAACCATTCCTGATCTATTCAGGAAAAGCCATTTTAATGGCTTAATTCCTACTTAGACCTCACTATGCTCTAAGTTCCTCAAAAAAAAGCTTATAAAAATTACAATCAGGAGATATATATGTGGTTTCTCAAAACTGCACACATTATTTGGGTGACTACAAGGCTTAAAAGCCACGCAATCTAGTAATGTTATTTCATCATCTGTAAAAATTAAAAATTAAGAAAAGCAAAAATCCCCCCAAAGGACAGTTAGTCTGTTAATTCTGCGAAAGAACTTCCTGAGTGCCCAGACTGAACCCAGACAAGATGTTATCACTGGTAAGAATTCTCAAAGCAGACCCCTCTCCTTCTTCCCCCAGCCTGTTCAGGTGTGCTGAAAGCCTGTGAGGGAGTTAATTTGTAAAATAACAAAGGAATCTTTCCAGTTAAGATTTACAGACCTATCCAGGCATTTTGCAAGAGACTCATGATGAACCTCTGACCTACCCGAAAAGTCCTATGAGGAGACGCACTCATTGGCCATCAGCCTTGGATACTACCTTGAGGTAAAAGGATTTCAGAGTTAAGTTAAAGCTACTTACCAGTGTGAAGCCTGTCTACTAGATCCTGACCTAAAACTCCAGGGAAACTGAACAGCTGTATTTTCTTAAAGGCACAGAAGTGCTACTGTTCCTTGAGTTTTTACCACAGTCATAACGTCTCTCCATATGCCATACTACTCAACAACCTCAATTATCCTACAAGGTATTGTCTGTCTTGAAAAGGAACTAAGGTTTGACAGAGCAATGTGTCCAAAGCAACAGCTAGTGAGTGGTCTACCCACTGACCCCATTCCAAACCACTTACCTGCTCTCTTCTGCCCCCCTCCCAACCAGGCACCAAATACCAAATGTGTGCTATTCCACAAGCCCACACTGCTGGGGAGCCCCTCTACATACATAGGGGAAGGAGCCACAGCTCTTCTCTTGGCTCTTGGGCCCTCACCACGTCAGCAAAACCTACCTGCTTCCAAGAACTACCCAGAAATTTGAGAGGTCTCCTAGTCCAGGGAAGCTCCCTAATTTGCTTTCCCTTCTGATTTACTACCTCCTCGTTACTGACATGTCCATGAGGGGGGCACAAGGTCACCAAATTCCCAGACCTTCACTCTTGCATCCTCATCTGGTTTAATCAGCACTATGCTATATCCTTAGACTTTCACCCACCTCCCTTCAACCACTGTTTTTTCTTTTTCTTTTTTTTTTTTTTTAATTTGATTACTTTTTGAGAGAGAGGATCTGAAGTGGGGCTCCATGCTGACAGCAGAGAATCCAACTTGAGGCTTGAACTTGTGAACCACGAGGTCATGACCTGAGCCAAAGTTGGGCGTAACCAACTCAGCCACCCAGGAGCCCCAACCCCTAGTTTTAAAAGAGAAAACAGCAGGGGTGCCTGGGTGGCTCAGTCACTTGGGTGTCCAACTTCAGCTCAGGTCATGATCTCGCGGTTCATGGGTTTGGGCCTGGCACTGGGCGCTGTGCTGACAGCGTGGAACCTGGAGCCTGTTTCGGATTCTGTGTCTCCCTCTTTCTGCCCCTCTCCCTGTCACACACACACACTCTCTCTCTCTCAAAAATAAACATTTAAAAATAAATGAATGAATGAATGAATGAATAAAAGAAAACTGCAGACACAGAAATAGCAGTGAATGTAGCTAAGAGTTTGTCAATTTTCTCTGTTCAAAGAACCAGCTTTTAATTTCATTGATCATTTTTCATCTTTTTAGTTTCTAATTCATTTATTTCTGCTCTGATCTTTATTATTCCCTTCCTTCTACTAATTTGGGGCTTTGTTTGCTCTTTTTCTAGGTTCCTTAGGTGTAAAGTTACATTACACTGTTTGAGATTTTCCCTCTTTCTTGAAGTAGGCCTGTATCACTATTAACTTCACTCTAAAAACTGCTTTTGCTGCATCCCATTGATTTTGGTATGTCATATTTCTGTTTTAATTTTTCTCTCAGTATTTTTAAATTTCTCCTTTGATTTTCTTCAGTGACCCATTGGTTGGTCAGTAGCATGTTGTTTAATATGCTCGCTTTTGTGGGTTTTCCTGTTTTCTTCTTTTTTTTTAAAAGAGATGCTTTTCTAGTTTAAAATTTTTGAGGGGTGGGGGAAGGGCAGAGAGGGAGGGAGACAGAGGATCCTAAGTGGGCCCTGCACTGACAACAGAGAGCCCAATGTGGAGCTTGAGCTCATGAACCAAGAGAATATGACCTGAGCTGAAGTCAGATGCTTAACTGACTGATACCCAGGCACCCCCGACGCCGTTTTCTACATGTAATTAATTTCTAGTTTCATACTACCATGGTTGGAAAAGATGCCTGATATGATTTCAACCTTACTGAATTTATTGAGATTTGTTTGTGACCCAACATGCAATCCTACAGAATGTTCCATGCACACCTGAGAAGAATGTGTTCTTTTAGATTGAGTGTTCTGCTTTTAGATGGAGTGTTCTGTCCATATCCATTAAGTCCATCTGGTCTAATGTGTCATTTAAAGCTGATGTTTACTGATTTTTTTGTCTATCTGTTGATGAAAGTAGGATGTTAAAATCTCCTACTATTATTGTATCTTTCAATTTCTCCCTTTAGGTCTGTTAATATTCGTGTTATATATTTTGGTGCTTTAATGTTGGATGCATATATGTTTATAAATGTTATATCTTCTTGCTGGATTGACCCCTTTACCATTATGTAATGAATGCCCTTCATTGTCTTTTATTAGTCTGTGGGTTTTTTTTTTTTTTTAATTTTTATTTACTTTTGATAGAGCACAAGTCAGGGAAGGAGAGAGAGAGAGGAGAGAGGGAGGGAGTGAGAGAGGGAGAGAAAGGGGGAGACACAGAATCGCAAGTAGGCTCCAGGCTCTGAGATGTCAGCACAGAGCCCGATGCGGGGCTCAAACCCACAAACCGTGAGATCATGACCTGAGGAGAAGCCAGACACTTAACCGACTAAGCCACCCTGGCGCCCAGTCTGTGTTTTAAAGTCTATTTTGTCTGATATGAATATAGCTACCTCAGTATTCTTTCCATTTCCACTTGTACAGAATATTTTTTTCCATCCCTTCACTTTGTCTGTGACTAGAAAAAAAAAAGAGGGCTCAAAATTAAGAAATGGAAGAGAAGTTACAAGTAATACCACAGAAATACAAAGGACCATAAGAGACTACTGTGAACAATTATAAGCCAACAAACTAGACAACCTAGAAGAAATGGAGAAATTCTTAGAAACATACAATCTTTCAAGACTGAATTATGAAGAAATAGGAGATCTGAAGAGACTGATTACTAGCAAGGAGATTGAAACAGTAATTAAAAACTTCCCAACATGGGGCGCCTGGGTGGCGCAGTCGGTTAAGCGTCCGACTTCAGCCAGGTCACGATCTCGCGGTCCGTGAGTTCGAGCCCCGCGTCAGGCTCTGGGCTGATGGCTCAGAGCCTGGAGCCTGTTTCCGATTCTGTGTCTCCCTCTCTCTCTGCCCCTCCCCCGTTCATGCTCTGTCTCTCTCTGTCCCCAAAATAAATAAACGTTGAAAAAAAAAAAATTAAAAAAAAAAACTTCCCAAAAAAGTTCAGGACCAGATGGCTTCCCTACCAAATTCCACCAAACATTAATTTAATATCTACACTCAAAGTCTTGGAGGAAAAGCCTTCAAACACATTTTATGAGGCCAGCATTACCCTTATACCAAAACCAGACCAGGGCACTATTAAAAAAAAAAAAAAATTACAGGCCAATATTCTTTTAAATTTTTTTTTTTCAACGTTTATTTATTTTTGGGACAGAGAGAGACAGAGCATGAACGGGGGAGGGGCAGAGAGAGAGGGAGACACAGAATCGGAAACAGGCTCCAGGCTCTGAGCCATCAGCCCAGAGCCCGACGCGGGGCTCGAACTCACGGACCGCGAGATCGTGACCTGGCTGAAGTCGGACGCTGAACCGACTGCGCCACCCAGGCGCCCCCACAGGCCAATATTCTTGATGAACACAGATGCAAAAATCCGCAACAAAATATTAGCACACAAAATCTAAATGATTGAAAAGGATCATACATGATGATCAAGTGGGATTTATTCCACAGATTCAAGGATAGTTCAACATCTGTAGATCAATTAATATGATACATCATATCAACAAGATGACACAAAAAATTATATGATCATCTCAATAAATGCAGAAAAAACATTTGACAAAATTCAACATCCATTTATGATGAATATAACCACTCTCAACAAAGTGGATATAGAAGGAACATACCTCAACATAACAAAGGCCATCGTGGCAATCCTACAGCTAATACCATACTCAATGGTGAAGTTGACAGCTCTTCATCTAAGAACAGCATGCCTATTCTCATCACTTTTGTTAAACATAAATATTGGAAGTCATAGCCATGGCAACTGGGCCAAAGAAATAAAAGCATCCAAATCAGAAAGGAAAAAGTAAAATCTGTTACTATTTGCAGATGATACATGAATTCAGTAAAATCACAGGATACAAAAATCAACGTATAGAAATCTGTGGCATCTCTATACACTAACAATGAAAATTCATAAAGAGAAACTAAGAATTCCATTTACAATTACGTTAAAAAGAGTAAAATATCTAGGAATAAATTTAACCAAGGAGGTGAAAACTATTAGACACTGATAAACTGAAGAACACACAAAGAAATGGAAAGATAATCTGTGCTCATGAATTAAAAGAATATTGTTAAAATGTCCATACCACCTAAAGCAATCTACACACACATTCAGTGAAATACCCATCAAAATTCCAATGGTTCACCTTACAGAACAGGAACAAATAATATTAAGATTTATATGGAATCACAAAAGATACTCAAAAGCCAAAACAATCTTAAAAAAGAAGAACAAGGCTGGAGATACCACACTCCTTCATTTCAAACTATGTCACAAAGCTATAGTAAACAAAGTAAGGTAGTATTGGTATAAACAAATACACAGATCAATGGAATAGAATTCAAAGTCCAGAAATAAGCCCACGTAAATATGGAAAATTAATATACAACAAATGAGCCAAGAACATACAACAGAGAAAGGACAGTCTCTTCAATAACTGGTATTGGGAAAACTGGACAACAACATGCAAAAGTATGAAGCTGGACCACTATCTTACACCATTTACAAAAATTACCTCAAAATGGATTAAAGACTTGAATGGAAGACCTGAAACCATAAAATTTCTGGAAGAAAACATAGGTGGTAATCTCCTTGACATCAGTCTTAGTGATGTCTCTGTGGATCTGACTCCAAAAACAAGGGACACAAAAAGAAAAATAAATAAGTGGGACTGTACCAAACTGAAAAGTTTCTGCACAGCAAAGGAAATTATCATCAAAATGAAAAGGCAACCTACTGAATGGAGAACATATTTGCATACCATATACCTGATAAAGGGTTAATATCCAAAATTTATAAAGAACTCATACAACTCAACAACACCAACCAAAAAAACAACCTAATTAAACAATGGGCAGAAGATCTGAACAGACATTTCCTCAAAGGCATACAGATGGCACACAAGACATACAACAGCCACGTGAAAAGATGCTCAAGATCACTAACAGGGAAAGCAAATCAAAATCACAATGAGGTATCACCTTGTACCTGTTAGAATTGATATTATCAAAGAAACAAGAAATGACAAACGTTGGTGAGGGTGTGGAGAAAGAGAAACCCTTGTATACTGTTGGTGGGATTGTAAATTGGTACAACCACTGTGGAAAATACTATGTGATTCCTCAAAAAATTAAGAATAGAACTATCATATGACCCAGCTATTCCACTTCGGAATATTTATCAGAAGAAAATGGAAACACCAATTCAAAAAGATATGTGTACCCCCTACAATTCACTGCAGCATTATGCACAATAATCAAGATATGGAAACAACCTAAATGTCCATTGACAGATGAATGGATAAAGATGTGATGTATTTATACAATGGGATACTAGTCAGCTATAAAAAGAAAGAAAGAAAGAAAGAAAGAAAGAGAAATCTTGCCATTTGGACAGCTAAGCAAAATAAGTCAGATGGAGAAAGACAAATACCAGGTGATTTCACTGATATGTGGAATCTAACAAAACAAAGCAAAAACAAAATCATAGATACAGATAACAGACTAGGCATCAGAGGGGAAGGGGGTTGAGGGTTGGGCAAAATGGGTGAAAGGGCAACTGTATGGTTATTAATGGTAACTAGGCTTGTGGGATCACTTTGCAGTATATACAGATATTAAATTATGAAGCTGTACACCTAACGTTTAGGTAGCAACAACAACAACAATAATAATGAATAGCAGTGAGGCATTTATGCCCTAGGATACTGAACCAAGGAAAAGCTGACCCAGGGAGTTAGGCCCCATTCCGTAGCTAGTTAACATTGTGACAAGGGGAAACTCAATTATCCCCTGCTGGGCCTCAGTTTCTGAAGACATAAAAGAGTTAATAACAAGTAAGTTGCACTCTAGAGAAAACCAAGCTGACTTACTTAGGACTTTCTTTCAATTTGACTTACTTTGAATTTGGTGCTTGGCAGTTTGTTTCTTCTTTACCTCCCTTCCCACCTGGTCCGATGGGAGTGGTCGGATATTGTGAAGAAATTCATAGAGTTCGTGTGCATGTGGCAGGGCTATTTTTTTTTTTTAAGGCAGGTTAAATAAATAACATCCCTCCCTCTCTGTACCCACTTTCGTCCTTCCCTCTGATTCTACATCCTAAGCCCAGAAATTAGGTGGCCACAGATGAAATGAGCTCAAGACAGGTCAAACAAGCAGCTTCCAGTTGCCATCACAGGGGAAAGTGCGTGGCCGGGGAAAGAAACCGGAGTCGGGGGGGGGGGGGGTGGCGCCGGGGGCTCCATCGCTGGACCAACTTCCCCAGGAGCCACTGGACCCGCGTCCCCTCAGGGAACGGGACGCACTCCCCGCCGCACCGCCCGCCACCCTCCCCCTAGCCTCGCGGCCCTCCTCGCCCCCCTACAGCCCTCCCGGGTCGTGGGCGTCCCCTCACCTGCGCGGGACACAGCAGCAGCAGGAGGAGGCCGAGGGCTGGGCCGCGCGCGGTCATGCTGCCTTGGTGCGGTGCTGCGGCCATCGGCGAAACTCGACTTGACTCGGCTCGGCTCGGCGCACGGGGCTGGCTCTGGATCCCGTGCCGGCGGAGGGCGGGGACGCGTGACGGCGGCGGGGAGCCAGCGCTCGTCAGGAAAGAGGAAGGCGTCGTTGGCCCCTCCTCCTTCTGGGTGGTGCCCCTGCAGGGACGCCCAGGATCCGTTCTGGGCGGGGCGAGGTCAACCCAGGGGGGCGGGGCAGGGGGCAGGGCCCAGCCTTGGAGTGGCGGGGCCGAACTGGGCCGCTGGGCCGGACTGTGCCACGGGCACCAGGCGGGGCGGCCTCTGGGTTACCAGCTTAGCTTTTCGTGGTTCTAAGGTTCTGGGGGTGCGATATAGGGTAGGGATCCCAGACCAGGGCAGCCGAACTTCTGGAATCTGGCCTGGGAGGATATTTCCGAAAGCGTGTGGTTTTGAGGTTTTAACTTTCCCCCGTTTTTGTCTTTCCTGGGCTGGGGACCGTGGGCGAGGAGGTTTTAGCAAATGGGAGCGTTTGGAGACTGTTTCCCCAATTCCGATCCCACTCCTCAGCGGAATATGTATTTATTTCGGCCCCGATTAGCATTCCGAGCAAATTCTCCGCCACGAACTCAGCACCCAAAAAGGAATCCGCGCCTGGGCTTCTGCGACATATGGGGCGGTGCCGTGCGGTGGCCTGACGGTGTTGTGATCCCGGAGCGCGAGGGGCGGAGCGCGGCGGTGGGCGAGGCTCCTGAGCTAACCAATCTCCGCTTTGTGGCCTCTCAGCCCACGTTCGGAAAAGCGCTAGAACTGCACCACCTGCTGGCAGAGTCTCGTGGCTTTGGACCCGTGGGCGGGAGAAGACTCCCCACCCTGCCCTCAAGGTTGACCCAGAGGTGGCACCAGGTCCATTTTTAATTTCTAGATGAAATCAAGTAACACAAAGAAGCGTCTTCATTTTTGAGCCTTGCTCTTGCAAAAATATAATGCATATTATATGCATTTCTAGTAACATTTCCCCTCAGATTTCAATTATTGAGACTGCTCCAAAGCATCAGTCATTACCACCTTGAAGTTAAGGAAATGAAAGTGAGGATCTCTTTTCCTAAAGTGGAAGCCAGTTTACAATGAAAAGACTAAATATCCATCTGTAGCAATGATCAAACCCAGTCCTAGGTAGGACCATGATGCAGGTGATATTCCCGGCGCACTTTACAAAACGTCTACTTTGGTTACAGTCTTGCCTGCCCACCCCCTCAGTCCTGGGATATCAGTTTCCCTGGTGGCTGGACATTGAAACTATAGGGATTGCTTCTAAACCTCAGTCCTAGATTTTACACAAGGGCTACCTGGCCCTCTTCCAACCGTGTGCTTTTCTGTCCTTTAATGATTCATTTGAGATAAAATAGAATGCGTTAGTTGTGGAGGGACTCGAACTGTTGTCACCGAACCAGCAGTATCAACATCACCTGGGAACGTGTTAGGCAAATTGGAGGTTCCAACCTAGACCCACTGAATCAGAAACTCGGGATGAGCCAGCTCTTTGAATTTTTTTTTTATGTTTTTATTTATTTTTGAGACAAAGAGAGACACAGCATGAGCAGGGGAGGAGCAGAGAGAGAGGGAGACACAGAATCTGAAGCAGGCTCTAGGCTCTGTGCTGTCAATACAGAGCCCCAGGCAGGGCTCGAACTCACAGACAGTGAAATCATGACCTGAGCTGACGTCAGGCGCCTAAACCGACTGAGCCACCCAGGCGCCCCAGCTCTTTGAGTTTTAATAAGCCTTCCCGGTGATTCCGATGCACGCTCTAAACTTACTGCTGTAATGGATTCCTTGGATCCTGGCGGATTAGTTACCCTTACAATTTTAGCAAAGTCCTAATGGAAAAAAGAAAAAAAGCCTTTACTAAATAATTAACTTGAGTGAAAGAAATATGAAACATTTCTGGGACAGGGAGAAAATTTGATGCCCCACAAATTATGTCCACTATTCACCAAAAAGATAACAAAAAGACCTTTAGCCATTCTTTCCTGGTTCTTTTGTAGTACTTCAATACCCAAAAGCCTAGGAAACATTTTGTAAATATTGTAAGTAAACTATCATATTTCTAAGAGAAATGTGGCTTTTTGCTAATGACAAAGTAATTCATGCATATAGTAGAAACTGAAAATACACGAAAGTTCAGAGACAGAAAAAAATTATTTATAAGTCCATCATTGTCAGTAATCTGTTACACTGTCATGTATTTTTTCTTTCCATGAAAATTGTTTTAACATGGTTGAGATCCTAAGAGAAACTTTTTGTTAGTTTGTTTAAGCAATATTTTTTTTAATTTTTTTTTCAACGTTTATTCATTTCTGGGACAGACAGAGACAGAGCATGAACGGAGCAGGGGCAGAGAGAGAGGGAGACACAGAATCGGAAACAGGCTCCAGGCTCTGAGCCATCAGCCCAGAGCCCGACGCGGGGCTCGAACTCACGGACCGCGAGATCGTGACCTGGCTGAAGTCGGACGCTTAACCGACTGCGCCACCCAGGCGCCCCTGTTTAAGCAATATTTAGTATCAGTATCATTATAAACACCATTAAACATTGCATAATAATAAGGGAGAAAATGAGAGGGAAAATGAAATGATTAGACATACATCTTTATAAATATGCAGAAACATCTTTGGAAAACCATGTATTCAAAAGCATATATGTGAATATATTTTAAAACAAGTGGGATATACTGTACCCCGTTTGAAGCTTGCTTTTTTTTTTTTTTTTTTTTTGCATTTAGCAATATGCTTTTCCACCTCACCACTTTTACTACCTCTATAGGATTTCATTATGTGTATGTAACATTTCTGAAGTCAGAGTGATGGAAGCCAGTCTCAGAGAAGTACCTAAGTCAGGAAAATACAGTTCACCAACCAAAAATATTTCAAAATAACTTAAGTCTCAAGCCACATTTCTGGTATATATGAAGGGTTTGTATGGTTCCAGTGATACTGAAAAAATTCACCTTTTTTCTTCCATATGCCTCCTCACATTCCTAAGCCTGTCTGGATTCCACAAAGCTTTGTATCTTTCTGTGTTCTCTGCTTTACTCACGACACCGTATCATACATGTCTAAAAGCTATGGAACATTTACTTTAGGGAGACAGATGGGAAAGTTGACCCAAGACAAAATTCTCTTTACCTAGCAGATGGAAGGGGAAGTCTAGAAATACTCATGTTAATAGTTTTGATCCATTACATAATTTATTTAATCAATATCCTTTTGGACTCTTGGTGTGTCACTTTGGTTACTGAAAACAATAATGCAGTGAACATCCTGTGCCTAAATCCTTGCAATCGTGTGCATATGTTGGAAAAACATATTGTTGGCTCAACGGAAATGTGCATTTTAATTTTCAGTCTTGCTAAACTGCGCTCCAAAGAGATTGCAATTTACTCCTTTGCTAACGACATATAGAAGTGCCTGATTCCCACCTCCTTGGCAACAGTTATCTTTCCCATTCTGATAGGTGAAAAATGGCATCTGTGATTTTACTTATTTCTTATTTTTAAAAATCGTGATGCTTTAATTTGTATTTTATTAATTATAGGAGAGATTATAATTATAAGAGAGATTAATTATAAGTGAGATTAAGAATCTTCATACATTTATAAATGATTTTGTTTTTTTCCTGTGTTTTTTATTTTGTATTATTTTCTTTTTCATATGGACTCGTAAAGCTGTCCATTTATTAAGAAAATTAACCTATTTGTCTAGCATACATGTCGCAGATGCTTTACTAATTTATGAGTTTGTGGGATTATAAAAAATTATTCCATATTTTCCCCCAAAGTTTAATGATTCCATGGAAATCATGATCTGGAATTATTTTGCTGTAAGGAGTGATATAAGGATACAGTTCCCTTCCTTCCCACAAAGCCGAGATAATCATAGGGACACCTGCTCTTGTGAAAGTTATTGGTTTTTTGGGTTGCCCAATCTAATGACCACCCCTTTCCTGTCATCACACTTGACCTCTTAGTGTATTTCAACACAGATGATCACACTGTCCTCCATAAAACATGTTCTTTAACCTTCTCATCAGTTACCTCATTGACTAAGCATTGACTATACCTCATCTTCTAGACTACGGATGTGCTTTGAGTAGTATATTCGTGTTAATAAAATTTTATTACAAGAAAATACCTTTGAATCCTTCTAATATAGAAGCATTTTTTTTTCCCTGCTGACTTAAAAACTTCAAAGCAGGCCATGATATAAGCGGGCAAAGAAAAAAGAATGCCTAGCTACGGCACAGATTTTGAGCTTGCCTGATCTACTTTGAAGGCTGAAGTTCAATAACAGGAAATGAAGACAGAGCTGGGTCTTTGGGGTAGTAGGATGCAACTGACTTCAACTGGTGGTATCTGAGCCCATTGCTAATGGACCCAGGCCTTCTTCGCTTGCTTTTTTTTTTTTTTTTTTTACTTTTCCCCTGGATTAGCTTAGGCTGCCATAACAAAATACCTTAGACTGGGTGGGTTAAACAACAGGAATTTATATCTTATGGCTCTGAAGACTGAGAAGTAGATCAAGGTGCTGACCAGTTAGGTTTCTGGTGGGGACCCAGTTCCTGGCTTCTAGAGGGCTGCTTTCTTTTTCTTTCTTTCTTTCTTTCTTTCATTCTTTCTTTCTTTCTTTCTTTCTTTCTTGTTTATTTATTTTGAGAGAGAGAGAGAGCGAGAGAGAGAGAGAGAGAGAGAGAGAGTTCACATGCCAGCCGGGGAAAGGCAGAGAGAGAGGAAGGGAGAGAGAGAATCCCAAGCAGGCTCTGTGCTGTCAGCTTGGAGCCCCACTCTGGACTCAGTCCCACCAACCATGAGATCATGACCTGAGCAGACACCAAGAGTTGGATACTTAATTGACTGAGCCACCCAGGCGCTCATAGACAGCTGCCTTCTGACTGAGTGCTCATAGAGGTCTTTCCTAGGTACATGTGTGTGGAGAGAGAGAAATCTCTTCCTCTTTGTATAAAGGCAATAGCCCTCTTGGATTAAGGCCACACCCTTATGAGCACATTTAGCCTAATAATTACCTTCTAAAAGCCCTATCTCTAACTATGTTTACATTGGGGGTTAAGACTTCAATGTGGGAATCTGGGGTCACCATTCAGTCCATAGTACCCCTCCTTTTGCTCAGGGCTGCATTATGACTTTTGTGGGCCCTAAGCACCTTTGTTTTTGGGTACCCCTTCCTCCTTCCAAAACAACCATTTAAAGTTACATTTTACAACTGCCTTGGTATAAAGACAAATATAATACAAGCTGGCTTCATGATTACATATTCATTATGATTGCATTCTTATTTTTCTTCTAGTTAAAAGAAATATAAATTAAAACATTTGTGTGTGAACTTAAAAGTATACAGAGGCCCTAAGCACTCTGTCTACTGTGCCTGATGGAGAAGCTGGTCCCGTGTTTGCTACTAATGTTATAGAATGCCCTGTAGCATTCACAGACATTGTAAGTTTTACTGATGGATTGCCGAAAAGAAAAGAAAAGAAAAGAAAAGAAAAGAAAAGAAAAGAAAAGAAAAGAAAAGAAAAGAAAAGAACAAAACGTCCAGGACCAGCAGCTAGAGCTGGCCCTAAAAGAAGCACCTGTAGATAGTTAGAGGTCACCTAGCTGAACACAGGGAGAGGGAGCCGATGACCTCCTCATACCCCTCTCCTGTCAGGCTATGCTTTGCCATATTCTACTGATTATACAGACCAGTCCTGATACAGTGCAGGAAAACTACATAAGCACAAGAATACTAGAAGGGAAGCATAGGAGGCCTTCTTGGGGGCTAGTTACCCCAGGTCTGTGTAGCCACCACCCAGAGGAAGGCTACAGAACATTTTTAGCACGGCAGAGGCTTTCTTAGGCTGCTTCCCAGTCAATATCATCACCCTTCTCCAACCAAGAGGTAGCCACAATTCTGACTTCTGTCACCATGAATTGGTTTTGCCTGTTCTTAAACTTCAAGTAAATGGAATCATACTCTGCCTGGCTTCTTTCACTCAACATTGTCGGTTGTGTGGGTATGAGACTCATCCACGTTGTTCAGAGCAGTAATTCATCCTTTTTATTGCTGAGTAGTATTCTATGGTATAAAAATACCATGCCAATATTTGGGTTATTTCCAGTTTAAGTTGTTATCAATGAACTTACTATGAACATTCTGGCACATGTCTTTTTGTTGGAAATATGCGCTCAGTTCTTCTGGATTCCGTAATAGACTTTTAAAACCCCATACTTAAGCAAGCTGAATTTTACAGACATCCTCATTTAAAAGAGCTGACAGCTATAACTCATGACTTTGGTGCCAGAGGTTTTAACTGACTCATAAATGGGGCATTGTTGGTCAGACTTATGGTAAAACATTCTCTCTAGTAAGGACACTTGAGTCGGTGATCAATCTAGCCCTGGGTTGTGACTTCCATGCAGAGAAGATGCTACCAAATGGGGATAACTTGAAATTTGTCTGTCAGTGTCTCACACTGGCATTCCCTGCTCTGTAGGATTCAGTCACATGACACAGTTAATTTCCTTTGCCTGGATGTTTGGGGTCTAATCTTTCCGCAAATAGCAAGTCCAACTCCTATATGTTGGAGACTTCCTTTCTATGGCTTTTCTTAAAAGTTCAACTGTGGGAAGTGGGAGTTGTAGCAGCATTTCCCTTGTGAAAAATCAGGGGGTGAGGGGCTCCTGGGTGACTCAGTCAGTCAAGCCTCTGACTCTTGATTTCAGCTCAGGTCATGATCTCATGGTTCATGGGACCAAGCCCTGACTTGGGCTCTGTGCTGACAGCATGGAGTCTGCTTGGGATTCTCTCACCCTCTCTCTCTTTCTCTGTCCCTCTCGTGCTCATGCTTTCTCTCTCTCTCTCTCTCTCTCTCTCTCTCTCAAAATAAATAAACACTAAAATAAACATAAAAATAAGAGGGTGAATTCCTAGTGAAGGGAGGACAGAAGACAACAGAGAGAGGAGGAAGTCTTTCTGTTGACAGAGACAAAGCTGACAGGGCATGTAAGATCCGAAGATCTTTAATTAGCCTCCTTCAACTGGTAAAACATGACTTCACTTGTATTTTATTTATTTTTATGTTTAATTTTTATTTTTGAGGGAGACAGAAAGACAGAGAGAAAGGGGGACAGAGGATCTGAAGCGGGCTCTGTGCTGACAGCAGAGAAGCCCAGTGTGGGGCTCGAACTCATGAACCACAAGATCGTGACCTAAGCTGAAGTCAGACCCTT
This sequence comes from Herpailurus yagouaroundi, assembly GCF_014898765.1. NCBI lineage: Eukaryota > Metazoa > Chordata > Mammalia > Carnivora > Felidae > Herpailurus > Herpailurus yagouaroundi. The sequence goes on along the minus strand of NW_024412397.1, from coordinate 48,759,209 downwards.
AACAGACTAAGCCACCCAGGCACTCCAACTTCACCTGTATTTTAAAATCATCTTTAAAGTATTGCTAACAATAAAAGTGAGGGCACCAGGAAAAGATTCTAAGGCTTTCCAGACCTACTAATGCATCAAGAATGTAACAGAGGGCTAAGTACAGTTGGAGAGCCTGGAGAAACCACCTCTGTTTGGGTTTATCTCACTGTGTTTGGTATGTTAAGCAGATTGAGGACACAAGCTGGGCCCTCAGCCAGCAGCATGTGAAATAAATTATTCTAATTTTTTTCTACAGAGCACATAGCTTGCTTTTCTTTTTGTTTGTTTTTCTCCATAATTTGAAACACAGGTAAGTACAGGCTTGAGCTGACATTGGACAATGGCATGCAAAATCCTAACATGGTTGGCTCTGGTCACAGTGGGGCCTCCACGTGGTTCTATGCGCTGATTTTTTAGCATCTGGTCCCAGCAAAATAACACTCACTAAACCAACTGACCAGCAGAGATAAAACGTAGTTTTATCAGGAAGTAGTTTTATCAGTTTTACCAGGAAGGTAGGAAAACATTAACTCACAGGCCCATCGATTCTGCACCACACAGATCTCGAATGTCTATTGTGTGGCCCAATGGCAGGCACACCTCATTTTACTGTGCTTTGCTTTATTATGCTTTACAGAGACTGCTTTTTTTTTTTTTTTTTTTTTTTACAAATTGAAGGTCTGTGGCAACCTTCTGTCAAGCAAGTGTGTGGCCTGCTTTTTCCAACAGCATTTGTTTACTTTGTGTCTCTGTGTCACAGTTTGGTAATGCTTGCAATACTTCAAACTTTTTCATTATTCTTCTATTGGTTACGGTGGTCTGTGATCAGTGATCTTTGATGCTGCTGTTGTAGTTGTTCTGGGGCACCAAGAACTGCTCCCTTATGAGACAGTGCACTTAACTGATAGATGTCGTGTGTATTCTGACTGCTCCCCCCACCGGCCATTCCCCCGGCCCACTCCCTCTCCTCAGGCCTTCCCGTTCCCCGAGACACAACGATATTGAAATTAGGCCAGTTAATAATCCTATGGTGGTCTCTAAGTGTTCAAGTGAAAGGAAGACTCACAGGTCTCTCACATTAAGTCAAAAGCGAGAAATAGTAAAGCTTAGTGAGAAAGGCATATTAAAAACGGAGATAGGCTCTTGGGCCAGTTAGCCAAGTTGTGAATGCAAAGGAAAAGTTCTTGAAGGATATTAAAAGTGCCACTTCAATAAACACACAAATGATAAGAAAGCGTACCAGCCTTACTGCTGCTATGGAAAAAGTTTAAGTGGTCTGGGTAGAGGCTCCAACCAGCCACAACATTCCCTTAGACCCAAAGCCTAATCCAGAGCAAGGTCCTAACTCTCTTCAATTCTGTCAAGGCTGAGAGAGGAGGAGGCTGCAGAAAGAAACGTCTGAAGCGAGCAGAGGGTGGTTCCTGAGGTTTAAGGAAAGGTGCCTCTCCATAACATCAGTGTGCAAGGGGAAGCAGCAAGTGCTGATGTAGAAGCCGCTGCAAGTTACCCAGGAGATCTAGCTAGGTCATTACTGAGGGTGGTTACACTAAACAACAGATTTTCAATGTAGATGAAACAGCCTTCTATTGGAAGAAGATGCCAGCTAGGGCATTCACAGCTACGGAGGTGAAATGAATGTCTGGCTTCAAAGCTTCAAAGGACAGGCTGACTCTCTTGTTAAGGGCTACCGCAGCTGGTGACTTTAAGTCGGAGCAGTGCTCATTTACCATTCTGAAAATCCTAGGACCCTGAAGAATGATGCTAAATCTACAAATGGAACGGCCAAGCCTGGATGACAGGACATCTGTTTACAACATAGTTTACTGTATGTTTAAAGCCCATTGATGAGACCTACTGCTCAGAAGAAAAAGATTCCTTTCAAAATATTACTGTTCATTGACAATGCACCTGGTCACTCAAGAACTCTGATGGACTATGAGATTGTCACTGGCGTAACCCTCGGACTCCCCGAACTCAGGAAACTCCTAGAAACTTCTATCAATTTCATCTTTTAGAAACTAACAAATTGCTGGAACAGGAAAAGAAACATTTAAGTAGATCCCAGGACTATGCCTGCTCAGATGAATCAGAAGGTGCCCTACTAAGCTACCTCAGCTTGTCATTCTTATCATAATGTTAAAATCTCCTCTGAATATTCACCCCGAGCCCTCACAAAAGGAAACTGCTCACCCTTGTTTGAGGAGTCATTCCACATGATATCCTTATTTGTACAAATAAAAAGGACTTTGTGAGGGAACCCCACCTGGTGTAGTCTGTCCATAACTCATCAAGGAATGGACCCACATTGGTTAGGTAACAAGATCAATGTTTTTTTCATGACTGCTAACACAACATCTATTCTGCAGCCTGTGGATCAAGAAGTAATTTGGGGGCACCTGGGTGGCTCAGTTGGTGAAGCATCTGACTTCGGCTCAGGTCATGATCTCATGGGTCGTGGGTTTGAGCCCCATGTTGGGCTCAGTGCTGACAGCTCAGAGCCTGGAGCCTGCTTTGCATTCTGTGTCTTCCTCTCTCTCTGCTCCTCTCCCTCTCGTGCTCTGTCTCTCTCTGTCAAAAATAAAATAAAAATTAAAAAAAAAAGAAGCGATTTTGACTTTTACTTATTACTTAAGAAATACATTTCATAAGGCTATAGCTGCCATAGCTGGTGATTCCCTCTGATGGATCTAGGCAAAGTAAATTGAAAACCTTCTGGAAAGGATTCACCATTCTAGATGCCATTAAGAACATTTGTGACTCATGGGAAGAGGTCACAATATCAACATTAATAGGCATCTGGAAGAAGTTGATTCCAACACTCATGGATGACTTTGAGGGGTTCCAGACTTCAGTGGAGGAAGTCACTGCAGATGTGGTAGAAATAGCAAGCAAACTAGAATTAGGTGTGGAGCCTGAAGATGTGACTGAACTGCTGAAGTCTCATGATAACACCTGAAACAGATGAGCAGTTGCTTCTGATGGGCGAGCAAAGAAAGTGGTCTCACGGGATGGAAACTATTCCTGGTGAAGATGCTGTGAAGACTGTTGAAATGACAACAAAGGGGGCGCCTGGGTGGCGCAGTCGGTTAAGCCTCCGACTTCAGCCAGGTCACCATCTCGCGGTCCGTGAGTTCGAGCCCCGCGTCGGGCTCTGGGCTGATGGCTCAGAGCCTGGAGCCTGTTTCCGATTCTGTGTCTCCCTCTCTCTCTGCCCCTCCCCCGTTCATGCTCTGTCTCTCTCTGTCCCAAAAATAAATAAAAAACGTTGAAAAAAAAAAAAAGAAAGAAATGACAACAAAGGATTTAGAATATTCCATAAACTTAGTTGAGAAAGCAGTAGAAGGGTTTGAGAGGATTGACTCCAATTTTGAAAGAAGTTCTGTTGGTAAAATGCTAATAAACAGCATCCATGCTACAGAGAAATAGTTCATGAAAGGAAGAGTCCATGGATGCCTGCTCTCCTTGCCTCCCTTGACTTTCTCCTCCCTTGATCTCTGTTTCACTCCCCACTATTGTCCGTTTTATCTTCCTTGCCGACTTCGCTTTTTCCATCCAAATTCCTCCTCAGTTTTTTCCCCCTCTCCCCAGAGTCTTGCTGGGGATCTCATTCATCCCATGATTTTGACAATCACTTCTACTTACATGATGGCTAAATCAGTAGTAAGTCTTGTCCTAAACCTTAAGCTGCTGTTTCCAACTATCTCCTGGAATCTATTTCACACATTCTTCAAACTGAACCTGTCTAAATGCTCTATCTCCACTTCAACTCTGCTGTTGTTCTTCCCTGTTCGCTAACATGGAACTGTCACCATCCACTGTGTAAACCTTGGATACAGAAAAGAATTAACAGAAAGTTAATTGGAAAGTTTTGCTTATGAGATTGGCCATTGGCTGGTATCTGGGGACTTAGCTCACAAATAGTTCCCTACACTGATCTAAAACCTTCCCTAAATGACAGTGGTTCACTGTGCTGAAACTGTTTGTACATGACAATGTGGTTTATTCTGAGTGCCTGTTTTCCTTCTGTAAGTCTGAAATTTTGGCAAATGTTAGGCAGAGGGTACTTAGGTGACCAGCTCCCAGTTAAAAGCCTGCGTGAGTCTCTAATGAGCTTCCCCAGTAGACAACACTTGTCAACGTTGTCACATCTCATTGCAAGAGGATTTGAGCTTGTCCTGTGCGAGTCCACTGGAAGAGGATCCTTGGAAGCTTGCAGCTGGTTTCCTCTGTCTTCACTCCCTTTCTCTTCCCCTTTGCTGATTTTGTTATATATCCTTTCGCTGTAATCTCGGGCATGACTATGACCACATGATGAGCCCAGTGAGTCTTTCTAGCAAATCACCCAACCTGGGGGACGTCTTAGGGTCCCCCAACACATCTTAGCATAATTGTAACCCTCTTTTCCTCACTCTCTATGTTCAGTTAATCACCAATTATCATTAGCTCTACCTCTAAATTAAAAAAATTTTTTTAATTAAAAATTTTTATTTTATTAAGTAATCTCTATACCCATGATGGGGCTTAAACTCACAACCCCAAGATCAAGAGTCTCATGCTCTACTGACTAAGCCAGCCAGGCACCCCTCTACCTCTAAATATTTTTAAAAATATATCTTGTGTTCACAACCCTCATTGCCTTGATGCTATAACCGTGGCTCCATCTGGACCACCCTCCTTGCTTTCCTCTGGTAGAGAAAGCAAAACTCCCAGGCTGGAGAATAGCACCAAGCCAAAGCTATGCAGAGCTTCTCTCCCAAAGCCAGTTTCCTCAGCTGCAACAGGTGGATGATGATAATGCCTATTTCATAGAGTTGCTGTCAGGGGTAAATAAGAAAAATGCAGATAAACTTCGTGAGGTTATCTTGGTAAAGTCCTTAGCACATAACAATCCTTCAACAAATGTTAGCTGCTGTTTCCAATGCTAGTATTAATGATCTGCAGACTGCATCTGGTCACTACCTGGGAGGCTCAGCCAATTGTGGTACCAAAACCACTGTGTGAAATTAGGCCCTCAGTTTCCTACCCCTATAATCTGCAGCAGGCCCACCCCAAAATGCATCTCTGTGGGACTCCACGTAGTTGGCATTTGTGGGTGCCCTTGTCCTTTGATGAGGTGTCCTCCTGTGGGAGAATGATGAGACATAGCTTTCTTTTGGTTGCAGAGGGTGGGTGCAGCAGGGGAGGAAGCCAGAATGGTCATGGAGCTCTCCAGGTTCTTGATGTTACAGCTGCAAATATTTGGAGTTGTGCAAAACCATCAGTGATTTCAGATAAAAGAGCCACTGCAAAGGACTAATGAGCCGGTAGCATCACGGGCTATAAAAATAGAAATTAAGACACACAGACACACACACACACACATACACACAGAGATCAATATATGAAGTGATAGATGTGTTAATTAACTAGATGGTGGGAATCCTTCCGCAATGTCTATGGATATCGAATCATCACAATGTACAATTAAAAGTTTCTATTTTCAGTATCTTCCGTGACTATCCCAGGAATTTTTGTCTGAATGAAAAACTGTATGGGATCATTACAAAAGTTCTCCACAGTTGAAATAATGAAATCGTAAAGCTTAAAGATCGACTCAGGATTCCAAATATCGATGTATTTATCAACAAACTGAGTCATTCACTCTAAAATTCCATGCTATTAAAAACCACATAGAAACAACTTCTGATTAAAAACAAACAAGAAAGAGCAGCAAAGGTAAGCTGGGTAGTACATTAAGTTTATTTTGAATTATAACATGGAATATGTCACCAAACAAATGGAGGTAATGAACACTTTTGTGGCTCACTCAACAAATGATTTGCATAGGAATTGCTAGTTCTGTCTTAGGATGCAGAGCTCATTGTATTGTGAATTAGATGAACATAAAAGAAGAATCATCATCATCATCAAAAAAAAAAAAACATCTACCTGTGTGCAAAATAAATGCAATTTTACTTCAAATAACAGACTTTAGTTTTTGGTGCATGGTTAATACAATCATCTTCCCTGTTATGGATAATGTCATAATCTCATCCAGACCAAACCTGATCCTTCTAGGCTAGAGATCTCTTACCTATAGCAAGAGATTAAATATTGTTAAATATTTAATCCATTAAATATTGTTAAAGCTACTGGATTCATTCTTATAGCTCTAATGTTGATCAAGAACATTATCCACTTAAAACAATGTAACACATAGGCCAAGGACAACATATCTTAGTGAAAACATGAAGTTCATGATTTCATCCCATTTTGTCTTTTGGAACTTTGTTATCAGTACCCACAATACTGTTTTGATTTATGTCAGTGATCAGCAATCAGTTTTGGCCCAAGGGCTAACAAAAGGGGAAAAATACAAAGCATTTAAGGCCACACTATTTTCCTCTTCAAAATGAACATAGCTTTCTGAAATTCCCATGGGGGAAAGTGTGCATTTGTACTTAGTACTTTGCTAAGTAAAAGAAAGTCAGTGAGGAAATTGGCACTGCTTTATAGTTACTAAAGGATTTATATCTGGGTGTTTTAGCAATACAGACAGATCTTTCTAAATTTTTATCCCGAAATTAGATTGTTGAGTTGTTGCATAGCTAGTCAGGCTATAGGCATCCCTGGGGACTCTGTGGGTGACTCATTACAGCCTTTGTTTGTGACATTGATTAAAATAAGCTGATTTCTGTTGATTGATTATTTTATCAATCATAACAAACCTTAGGAGAGTATCTTCTAATTTCAAAAATTATATTTGATCATTGACTGGCTTAAGGATAATGCTTTCAGGACCCCTGCAAGTTAGTTAAAAAAAACAGTGGGGATTACATTTTCTTCCACGTTAACATGTCTTTAACATCCAGAACATTGCCTGGAAACCAGAGCAGAAAATGAAAAGAAAACTAAAGATGTATTTAAATACCAGAAATGCCATCAGTGTTTATTATGGTAAAGACGGTTTATTATGGAAAGACGGTTTAATTTTAGCGTGTGCAATTAGGCACTGACTGAGGCATTTAGACACCATTGATTATAAAGTGCACTGTACATAAATTTTGATTCCCCTCCAAGGAATAATTCAATAAAACTCAGGACTCTTTCTTGGAATCAATCAGCTCAAGAACATGCATAGATGAACACCTATTAAATACTAATAACAGTCTTTTATTACTTATACTCCTGCAATATAATAGAAACGTATTGTACTTGCATATATCACATTTCATCCAAGGACCTCAAAGTCATTGTGTCAAGCAATGTGGTGCTGGGAGCTCAGGATTGCACAGCATAGGAAGTCTACTTAGTTATGGCATGGGAAGCGGATTCCCAACGAGAGAACCAAAATAAAAGCTCAAAGAGACAAGCCTCAATTTCCCATGGCTTGTAATTTTCTGCGTTCCCCAAATTGCCACTTGCTTCCCACCGTACCTCAATATTGATTCTTGGTAAAAATGATTTTTTACGTGTTGGAATAAGACGAGGATCAACTCACAAATCAACAATTTGTCTTTTTTATAGTTCAACAGTCCACCTTTGAAAATCACACGGTGGAATGTCAGAAGTGGCTTTTTAATGTGAATTTACACTTCATTGATTCAGAATAAACGTGGCTACAACCTTTGGGGAGAAGAAAACATTTTACGCTGGCATGACATACATGTATGTGTAAAACATGAGGGAGCTGTATCTTTTTGCACACTGACATTTAATGCAAAAGTAAAAGTGCTTTGATTCACTGAAGATCAGACTTTCAGTATTTTAAAGGCTTTTGTCATCTTGCTTAAACCTTGTCAAGGGTTTAAGTCTTAGAGTTTAACTGAGAGACCCAACTTAGCGTAGTGTAAAACGAGTTTCTGTGGAATCCACGAATCTGCCAGGCCCCACAGCAGTGGGGGCGCAGGCCAGTGTGAGAAGCCCACATAAGTGAGGGCAAGGGGTCCCTGAGCCTTTCTGTTCTTGACTCAGGGCACAGAGCCCAGCTCTCCTTGGTCAGGGACCCAGGGAGGGCATTCTGAGCATTTCCTTTCTTAATGGAATTTCCAACACTATTTGAAAAGTGACTTCTTTTCGGACAATGTGATTACGGTTTCTATCTTTCAGTCAAATATGGAACTAAGTTAGCTCTTCCTGTGTCCTTCTTTACTTCGGAGGAGACGCAGGATACGTTCGTTTTTGGTTAGTTCTGCCGGAAGTTCATTGGCCTAAAGAAGATAAGATAGGTATTAGTGAATTCCCACAGTTGGGATGGTTTTAGGGACTCCAAAGAGGGACTCCTGACCCAAACTTGCTCCTCTGCTGGTGAGCAACCTCACTGGACTCACTCTTGTTTTAAGGCATTAAAGGTCTCCTTTAAGCGTCTAAATATCGCCTGTTATTTTCTTATCTCATCGTTAGAGTTCTTTTTCTCTCTGAACCATATCCCTTAACACATTGTAATCTCCTGGCGGCCAGGGTCCACGTATTATTAATCACTATATTCTCACTTCCGGCATGATGCCTGGTGCATCTAGTATGTGCTCAGTAAATACTGGAAATGTTAAATTTGATACTTTACACTTAATTCATGTATTATGTGGAGCAGCCTGTCTGCTAGGGACCTGACACTCAGGACAGGTTATCTTTTGATGAGAAAACAGAGTTAGAAACATTCAGAGAGTAAAAGATTCCTGGTCAAGAGCAGCTTCAGTGTGTCCTTTCTTCTCATGCTGCTGAGACACATTGTCTAGGCATTTATTTCACGAGTGAGTCCTTACCAACTGCAGCTAATGTTATGGGCCAGCGGTTCTCAAACTTTTTGGGCTTAAGACCTTTTTACGCTCTTAAAAATTATTGAGGACACCAATGAGCTTTTGTTTTTAACTTATTAGAAATGAAAATAAGAACATTTAAAAATATATTAATTCATTAAAAATCATAAATCCACTATAGGCTAACATAAATAACATTAATGAAAAACAACCAAATTTTCAAAAACAAAAAAGTTAGAAGAGTAGCATTGTTTAATAGATTTGTGTATTTCTTAAAAAAATTTTTTTTAAATGTTCATTTATTTATTTTCTAATTTAATTTTTTAATGTTTATTTATTTGTGAAGGAGAGACAGACAGAGCATGAGTGGAGGAGGGGCAGAGGGCAAGGGAGACACAGAATCCAAAGCAGGCTCCAGGCTCTGAGCTGTCAGCACAGAGCCTGACATGGGGCTCGAACCCACGAGCTGTGGGATCATGACCTGAGCCAAAGTCAGACACTTAACTGACTGAACCACCCAGTCGCCCTATAAAATGTTTATTTATTTTTGAGAGAGAGAGAGAGAGAGAGAGCACAAGCAGGGGAGGGGCAGAGAGAGAAGGAGACACAGAATTCGAAGCAGACTCCAGGCTCTGAGCTGTCAGCACAGAATCTGACGTGGGGCTCGAACTCATGAGCCATGTGATCACGACCTGAGCTGCAGTCTGACGCTTAACTGACTGAGCCACCCAGGCACCCCTAGATCTGCAACTTTCTTGAATGTGTAGCTTAATTGAAGACATCTGGATTTTCACATCTGTTTCTGCATCTAATGTATTGTGATACATTGTTTTGGTTAAAGCCCCTATGAAGAAAATTCAGCTTCACACAGATAGGTATTTGGAAAAGGGAGAAACATTTTAAGAGCCTTTTCAGATCATTGTAGATATTCTTCTTTGATGCCACACCAATACTAAACAGGTGGTAGTTTCTTAAAGGTAATTTCAGCGTGGAATCTGAAACCATGTCAATGAACTTTTTACCTTAAAAATCCATAGATCTATCTATCTACAGGTAGGATGTTTCCCCATGCATGATTTGATACATCACACACTTTATCTGGAAAATATCCGTTCAATGAGTTATGCCGCTCTTCCAAATGTTGACACATTGCATCATACAATCTCAAAAGATCACATTCATTAATATCGGCACCGATTCATCAGGAGAGCCTGTAGGTGGATTGGGAAGCTGTCAGGCTCACACGGTGGACACAAGCTGTTCTTTGAAATAAAAATGGTGTTCCAAGAAAAAGCAACTGGCCCACTTGGTAATTCAAACAAACGCACGCGCGCTTTTCCTTGAGACAACTGTTGCACGTCAGGGTACAGAAGTGCTGTATGCGTACTTCCATTTTGTTACGTAGAATGTTAAAAAGGTGTATAACGAGGGTCAAGATTTAATATAATTCAAATTGCTTACTGCTTCATCAAAGACATTCTTAAAACTGGGATTTTCGTCAAATAATTTACAAAATCTGTGAAATAATTTACAAAGTTCTGTAAAATCATTTGCCAGTATAGTTTATATTCCTGCTTTGATGTGTAAGGTGCCAGTTAACCTAATGCCAACATGACAGCAAATGTCAGCACAGTGGAAAAGGCAAATAACATCTCTGCTTTATTAAGAATATTGTTTTGATTTCTTAGATATCTTGAAAGAGCCTTGCAGACCCTCCGGGGTCCATGGACCATACTTTGAGAACTGTTGTTATAGATGAATCCCAAGGATATTCTTGGGATTTCAGGGGAGGCGGTTAAAGAGCAGAAAAGCACCCAGAATGGAGTAGAGGGCTTGGATGCACATGTTATTTGCCTCACACATTTTTTCCTCCCACAGCCATATCTGGAACCCCATCTACTTTATCTGGGACCCTAATCCCATGTGACACTCCTGAAGTCCCTACCTTCTAGGTTGGGTCCTGTTCTTTGACCCCCAACTGCTAGCTGGGACCTCACTTGTCGGGAATTATGCGTGGAGTTCTTGGGAGATCTGTTTGCCACAAATGGTCTGCTGAATAGTATGTCCTGTTGCTGCACCCCAGCCCACCACAAAAGACCCTTGATGCTGATGCTGGACTGAATTGGGCAGGAAATTACTATGCTATGTTACTATAGACCAGAGATCCCTCCAGAAGCTCAAATTCTACTGTTAGTTCCTGCAGAAACAGACATTGTACAGGCCTAACAGCCAGGCCCGCACAGAAATGCTCCTGGTAGACAGACATAAGCTCCATCCGGTCTCAGAGTATACTCAGGAGTAACTGAGCTGTGTTGCATGGGTTATTGGTCCTTGGTGAGCAGGTTGGCAGGTAGCCAGAGGATCCTCTATGGTCAGGAAGAAGAGAAGATCTAAGAGTCTGTACTTCTATCTATAAGCTTGCTGAGTTACAGCTCCTGTGTGTGACTGTCTCCATGAATGTCCATAAACTTTACTATTAAAAAAGGCTCTATATCCTCAAAGTGTGTTGTCAAATTTTGGTCAATTGCATTGCTGTCCCATATGTCATCTATATAGTTCTAAAAACCTGGTCTCATTCTCTCCAGGTTGGTTCCTACTGAATTCTGAGATTGCTGTGGACCATTATGATGCCTGGTGCTCCAGGCTATCCCCCAAAGGCCACCTTATTCATTATGGAGCAGGACCATAGGCCCATATTCATGATACCATAGCATCAAAACACTCTATTTCCCCACTGCTCCAGGAAGAGGATGTGTTGAGTCCTCAATCGGGAGTACTGGGAACATGGGGCCCCTGCACCCATGGGGACAGCTACAGTGTGGGGAGTGGCTGTTGGGGCCATTGGTTACCTTCTCCTGAGGCATCTGCTTTGCAGTCCCAGAACAGAAGTCCCGTATCCCCTGGAGCAGAAGATTGCTTCTGTATTAGCTTAGAAGTCATTTCCTCTGGGAAGCCTTCAATAGCATTCATTACTTTCCCGCTAATAGCTCTTGTCACTGTAGTACAACTTCTTACTTAATTGTCTTTATTCTCCAGTAAACTCTGAGATCTTTGAAGGCAGAGACTACGGGAATTTCATTCACCATTGTCTCCCCAGTACACAGCAGAGTGCATGGTATCTAGTAGGTACTCAGTATTTGTTGAATGAATGAAGTTGAAGAATATCCCCTCAAAAGTCCCGGGTGGCTGCCAGATTCCTAACACTCTTGCTTCTAGAGCTACCTTTAAGAGGCTGGCTTCTTTGGGGTGGCTGGCGGGTGGGTGGGGTGGGGTCAGGGTGGGGTTCCCTGGTAACTACTCCCAGCTCTCTAAGAGCTTCCGTTGTATGAAACTCCAACATGAACAGTCTGTATGTTTCTCTCTGTATATTCAAGTAGCTCTAGGGACAATCCAAAGTCCAGCATTTTGATTACTCGAATTTCCCCATAACCATTATTGCTGAAGTTCCAGGAGACAAATAAGGAATTGCATTTTTCAGTTTCCATATAAAGGTACTAACATTTTCCCCTTGTCTTCAATGCTGGATGGCTTAGTAAGAAAGATCGATCTCTTTAGGAAGTCTGTGTCCAGGGTCTAAAGATAAGAGCTCAAGTATGATTTCAGCTGGCTTATCACACAGCCAGGCCAGCTAATGGAAAACAAATCTGCATCTCAGGAAGGAGATAAGCAGAAGTGTTGTCTTCAAGCACTCCAATGGTAAGAACAAGGAAATAATAACTCCACATGGTAAGTAAAATGGAAACAAAAAAAAAAAAGAGAGACTCTTGGCATGTTGTTTAATTGCACTTCTTAATGGGTTCTTTTCAAAATGTCATAAAAAGGTTCTACGTATTTGCCTTAATTATTAAAGAAATTAACAGAGAAATAGATGCTTATAAAAACTCAAATAGTATGTAAATAGAAAGTGAAAATTGCTTTTCATACCTTCTTCTATCAATAAGCACCATGCCCACTTCTGCCTTTGAAAGTTTGTATTTTATTTTTTTTAAGCTTATTTATATTTATTTTGAGACAGAGTGAGTGTGTGCGCAGGGGGAGGGGCAGAGAGAGAGGGACAGAGAATCCCAAGCAGGGATTCTTCTTGCTGACATCAGCGCAGAGCCTGACTCGGGCTTGATTTCATGAACCCTGAGATCATGACCTGAGCTGAAATTAAGAGCTGGACGCTTAACCTACTGAGCTACCCAGGCGCCCCTAAAAGTTCATACTTTAGTGTTTTCTCAAGACTTTCCCCAGGCTGCTCTCCTCCCCCTAGGCTCTACATTTGATGGCTATTGCAGATGTTGAGTGGGAAAAAATGCAATGATAATCATTTTCTCTATGGGTCTTGGGCATCTTCCCACCTCCACATTTGACCTATTTGTAAACTAAGGATTTGGGGCTATAGAAAACACGGGTGGTTTTGTAACAGCGGCACGAAGTCCCATTAACAGTATAAGAGCGAATTTTCCCCTTTCTCCTCTATTCTCCAAGCAAAGCACAAGCAGTTCTCAAGATAAGAACGTTCAACTTATTCAGAATAGCACTAAACTACTGGAACTTCGATGTGTTTAGGACACCTCTTTGAGATAGAACCCCATAACTCTACTCCCCACAGCTACTGCCCTCACCCTGTCCTGGGAGGCTGCACCATTATTGGCTCATCACCATTGACAATATAGGGTTTTTAGCATAATTCTCTGGGTCCAAATGCACTGCTCATTCATATCTGCTGATAGCCTTGCACGCCCTTACTGTGCCGAGATATGACGAGAGGGACTGGGGCCAGCCTGAGTGAGGAGACTAGAGGTGGAGCCCTTCTCTTCCTTTCCCTTATGTTCCCTTTCAAAGGCACATCAGCATCTAAAACAGTGTCCTCAGGTTCACAGCAGACAGTCAGTATAAATACTGCCAACGTTTTTTCCCAAGTGAAACGAGAAATCTGGCCCAGGGTGCACATGAGTGATTATCTTGGCTTAGGTAGAAACTGCCTTATCTCTTTGTAGAGGCGCCCAAAGGAGTTTTAAGGTAGGTAAGATAAGGTGGATACCTTGTTTCTCAGGGCTGGGTCTGCTCCAGCTTCCAGGAGCAGTGCAACTGTTTTAATATTCCCACTGAGCACCGCCGCGTGGAGGGCCGATGTCCCATTCTAAGAGAGAACAACAGTGTGTGTCAGGAGTGAGCTTACAGCCGTCAGCACTGAGCTTGGCTTTCATCATAAACCAGCCTGAGTGATGATGAGACTAATGTCGGAGCTTTACTCTTCCTTACATTCCCTTTCAAAGGCACGTCAGCACCTAATACAGTGTCCTCAGGTACACAGCAGACGGTCAGTATAAACACTGCCAACGTTTTTTTCCAAGTGAAACAAGAATCTGGCCCAGGGTGCATGTGACCTCATGATCAGTCTGTCAGTTTTAAAGACATTAGAATTTGCTGCAGGAAAAACAATGCTAGGTCAAACCTTCTTCTTTTTTTTTTCCCCCTTCAAGGACAGTATATACAGTTTCTGTGTATGTTCCGTCTAGACTGGAGAAATGGCTGGCAAGCCAACAGGCTGACTTGTCAGCCCGGCTACATGCACCCCACTCACTCAGCGGGTAGGAGTACCGCTGCGGAGTTATAGGGGAGCCTATGTGGGGCGAGGAAACCCCCAAGCCCTGAGTTGGAGCATTTTTGAGCACAGAAGGGCCTACTGGATAGGTGGCTGACATTTTATGAAATTTACTGCAAATAGAAGACAGCATCTATGTGCAGTATGGAGCCAGATTCTGGGGGGAGAGAGAAAGAGAATGTAACAAATCTAATGTAGGAATGATGGATAGTCACATGACATCTGTTCCAGAAGGTGCGTATGTCTACAAATAGCATCTAAATGCAACTTTAGTTTCCACAATAGCTATTTACTATAATAATAATGAACCATTTCCATATTTCATGAAAGAACAAAATATCATACCCATAGGAAAATTCCAGCAAAGTAGCATTTTCCTTTCCAAAGCGGCATGTCTGTTTTTATAACACGTAGGACAACTTACTTGTCTGGTAACATTAGACCCATCCGAATCTTAACCAACCTGTCAACTTCATCTGTTTGCAACATGGTTAGGAATAAAATACCAAGCCAAAAAAGAGCTCTTTGAAACAAGACTAGATATTGCAAAGCCCATTTCTGAAGCTCATTTCTTTTATTCATAGAGAGTTCACTTTCATAGACTATTTGTTCTTACTTTATAAACAATTTCAATGAGTGCAGCTTTCTGGTTTCCAAGTTCATGGAAGATTAGAAGTTGCTCTTTGGGACAGTAGGAGGGGCCAGCATTCTGATAACAGCAGACCAGTATCAGCTGGTAGCAAGAATAGAGAGTAAATATGTTGACATCAGATACAGAGTCCAAAAGGCATTTAGGATCATTCAAGGGCAGGTAGACTTTTTATACATCCATAAACACTGAGGGTACATTTCCCAAAAGTGCTAGGCCACTGTCCCAAGTTTAGAACAGATTTTCTGTCCTCCATTTAAGAGAACAGAAGTGTATACTGGGGGCTCGCAAACTACAGCCCGTGGACCGATTCTAGCCTGCCGCTTGTTTTTCTGTGTTCTGGCAAGCTGAAATTGAAAAGATTTAAAAGAACAATACTACGTGAAAGTATGAAATCCCAGGAATACAATGTCCATAAATAAAGGGTTAGTGGGAGGCAGCCATCCTTTGTCCCCATGACTTTCATGCTACAATAGTAGACTTGAACAGTTCCAAGAGACTGTATGGCCCGTGAAGACTATAGTATTTTACTATCTGGCCCTTTATTGGAAAAGATTGCCAATCCCTGGTATATATTCTAATTTAGAAATATCTTAGTCTCAAATGATTAAAATTTAAAAAAGAGTTTTAGGGCTCTACTTCCTGGCAGACCCAGCTCTCCAGAATGGCACGTTCTTGGAGGTGTCCAGATATCTGCGACTTATTTTATTTCATCTAAGGTAACAATGTGGTTCTTCATTCCAGATAACGAAGGGAAGGAACAGGAGCACCTGTCCCCCATATTTTGTGGGACACAAATCATGTGTTTCATGACTTGTGGAAGATTTTAGTCCAATGAAAGTTATGTATCAATATAGTTTACTTTCCAAGTTAGCGATTTCATTACTACTAATTTTTTTTTTTCCTGTAAAACTAAGTACTAACAGACTCTGGTTCACTCTTCTTACCACCTTTTCATTTCAACCAGTGCCCACGAATCTCCAAAATAAAGAAACTGTTGGAAAGTTCTTCCAAGACTGCAACTAACCATGTGAATTATACTCAGATTCTGCTACAGTCCTCAGCTATGGGCTTCTTAATTTCTAGCCTCTCTTTCACAGATTGGTAAAATTTCTCGTTAAGTCTTACCTTCAGAATGCCAAGGGTGGGTGAGAATTTTAGCAACTCCTTTATAACATCGTTATACCCTTTGTTGGCTGCTTTTAGCAATGCTGTGGTACCATCCTTAACAAAGCAGAAAATAAAAGTTGGTTATTAAGATATGTGTGTGTTGGCTAAGAACTACATGTTAGTTGAGAACTGGGAATATGCTTATCAGAACAGACGAAAGGTGTAAAGTACGAGCAGGCCAAGTCTCTTAATCTAGGAGCATTTTAGAGCATATTAAGCAGTTAATGAAAGAATGAATTCTTTCATGTTTAGCATGAATTTAGCATGCTATAATTCTTTAACATGAAAGAATGCTAAACAAAGTATGTGGCTTATTATCTTAGAACCCTGTCACTTGGGAATTCATACCCTTCCCGTCCCTTAGAACACCGGGTAAAGGGCAAGGGAACATCGAGAATATATTTTAGGACACAGATGGACCAAAGATCCATAGACTGCAGTTTATGACTTAGCAGAAATTACTGCTACACTATTTGTAATGATTTAAATAATTGTTGAACTATATTTACTGTTTTAAATTTTAAATGTGCTTTTCTTTTTGCCTTCTCTTACGTACAACCTTGCTCTAGTGTGCCCTAGGGGTCTGTGGGGGTTGGGGTGAGTGGGTGTGGAGTAGGAAGGGGACAGATTGAAATATGTTAAAAAGAAATGCAAAAACAAGTTCAAAAATTTATATTCAGCTTCTGTCATCACTTTTTGACCTGGAAAGAGATTTTCCAAATTCCTTTTTCTCCTGCTTTTACTTATCAGTTGCTGTATTTGGAGGATTCAGCTCCCAGAATTCGCCTATAATAAAGGAAATACCCCAGTCTGCTCTAAGGGTTTAGCTGGAACCAGGAAAAAAGAAAATGAGATTAGAAGATTTTTCTTCTCTGGCTTCAGAGATGTGGGACCCAGAGAAAGAGTGGGAGGGAGAAAGAGAGGAAGAGAAAGAGTGGTCAGGAATGTGTCTTTTCCCTTTTCCGGACTCAGACTTGGGAGAGGGGAGTGGGTCATATTAGTAAGGGTAATACTAAGGAAAAAAAGGCCAGACACTGAAAAACCAAACCAAACCAACCAAAGCCAAAAAGCGAATAGCACAGTGTGGTCAGGTAGCAGGGTCTCCCCAAGCTGCCCTCAGTTCCTATGGGCAACAGGGCCTGCTGTGGGCCCAACTAGGCAGACTTAGGTATAACTTTAGCATTGGCTAGGTGGAGGCCAATGGGGGTGTGGTGCAGGGGTCCGCAGCTGGGGAAGCTGGGTGAGGTGGAGACCCAGGAGCACCACCAGCCACTGCGCCTGCGTCCCCGGCTACACTGTGGTCCAGGGCCAGCAGGGGGCGCAGCGACAGGCGCACGCGCAGCCGCTAGGGACACACACTGCCAAAGACAGCCCGAGGCCCTGGCTCCTGCCTGCCGCATGCTCCCGGGACTCAGCTTAGGTGGAGGAGGAGCTCCGAAGATCAAACATGTTTCATTTAGAGAGACTGGGCAGCACTCGCTAAATTTCAGCTGATTCAGACATTTACTTTGTTTTCCTGCTGAAGAGTCGGTGGAGGTTGGGAGAAAAATCCAGCCGAGTTACAGACAAAATGAAGGCGCGATTTCTCCACACGTCCAGGCTGAGTTGAATTCTGGAGCTTCGGTGCATACACTCGGGGGGGGGGGGGGGGCGCGCGGGGGGCTGCCGCCCGGGACGCCGCCCGCAACGTGAGTCAGAGTCACAGCTGCGGCACGGGGTGGAGGAGGGGGCCCTCGTTCCCACATAAGAGAGGGCAGTTTTCTTTGAGGCGATGCATGAGGGTCAGAGAACTAAAGACCGTTCTGCCATTCTTCTGGTGTCTAGAATCCACCCCCACCCCAGCCACGTCATTTTTCGGTAGTTTAGTTTTATGCCGGATGTGCTATTGTTTCTTCTGGGAAGGCACGTACACTAGCGACATATAGCAGGACATTTTTGGTAATATTTCCTGTGTATTGTTCCCCCAAAGACCCTGTTTATGTGAGCACTGGGCCATAAAGCTGAGATGGGTTGCTCCACAGAAGAAAAGGTGAAATATCCAAGGGACTGAGAAGGATTTGATAGGAGAGTGGTTCCTGCCAGACAGAAAGGAAAACAGAAAACCCTTCCAAGTGCTGGAAGGAAGCTCTGGACACGGAGTAGGGGAGGGGGAGGTCAGGCATGAGCATCCATGTTTTCCTCCTGGGGTGAATCTAGAGGTGGGTAGAAACACCCAGATAAATTATGGTGAATTCCAGCTGGGAAAGGATTTTCTCCTGTCCGTGGGGATGAAACCCAGAACTGAAGGTCTCTTAGAGAAGCTCTGCTCTTGGCTGGTGCCTGAGAGATAGAAATGGGTGAGGGAATCTGGGCCAATGGACCTGAGACAGGCCCCCAGTGCCCCTGGTCCACGGCCACCAGGCATCTGGGCACCCAGGACCCCCTGCCTACCTGTGTGAAATCAGAAGTGCTAGGTAAACCGTGGCCTGGAGTCAGCCTGGGGTTGGAAAGATGAGGCCACAGAAGGTCATGATTTCACAATGACAGGTCAAGAAGGTACCAGTGTAGGATACTCAGACAGGAGAGGCTGGACTAACCAGCACAAGGACCAGACATGAATGTCCCCACCCCACTCCACCCCATCCTCATGCCAGGGTGATAGTCTGACCTCTGAGAACTTAGGCCACTTTGGAGGGCAGGGCAGGAAGAGGGAGGAGGAACCAGAGCTGACTAAACTTAGGCTCTGAGGTAATTAAAGTAATATGGCCCCAAGGAACTGTTTTGGTTGGATGAGACTGAATTACTCATCAGTGGGAATGAGGGCTGAAGAGCAAGATGATTCAGTCAGAGACGTAAAGTTTCGTTTCCTGCTGTAGTATGTAATTTCAACTCCAGCATGCGCAGGATGATTGCCCACTGCTGTCCCAGCAAAGTGATGGAGGACAAGGACATGTGAGCAGAGTGGTGGGTGGTGGCAAATTGGGAGCCTAGAAGGATCGGGGGCTGCTGAGGGGTGGTAGGATGACACAGGCACCCCTCTGTCGTGGGGAAGAAGTGCTGAAACAAAGCATGGAAGCAGGATGAACACCGAGAGCGACTTCATACTTTTACTGGGGCCCCTTAGAAATATTCTTGAATCTGAATATTATTTATTATTAGCAATAGAAATAATACCTTAATTTGTACTTCTGTTTACAAACAGGTATACATCCATTATTTAACCTGATTCTCCCAATTCAGGATCATTCATTCATTCACTCAACCACCCAACCATTATTAAGTATCTCTGGCAGAATGCTAAATAGGACATGACCTCTGTTCTCAAACTGAGTCTAGTGGAGGAGAGACATGGAAATTTCAGGATGATTACAGTGCTATAATAAATATGGAAAAAAATGCCCAAGATGAACCAGGAGAGGGGCTTTCTTATTGTGTGTCAGCTTCACAGTTGGGGTGATATCCGAGCTGGGCCTTGAAGGAGGACTAGGATTTTGCCAATTGGGGGTTGAAGGGAGGGAATTCTGTGTAGAAGGAGAAGCATGTACAGGTGCAGTGGCTTGGAAAGGTGTGGTTGCTTCAGGCAGGGTGGGAAATCCAGCTGACTGCAGCCCAAGGGATAGGTGCTAGAACAGGGGTGAGGGTGAGGGTGGGCAGGAGAGGGAGGCTGGGTGCCGGAAGCTCTTGTCCCTCCTTGTCTGCTCTGGGTTCATTTGTTCTTTCTCCCTGTCTCCACCAGAGGGCAGGCAAGGCAAGGCAGCCAGCTGCATAGAGGTCAGCAGGCATGTTCAATGTGCTTTCCAAAGGCTTGGCTGTTAGTAACACTAACATGTGGGAAAGTGCTGAGAGGTGATGTATTGGAACAACTATTAATATCATCAATTCATAACAGTAATGCTAACACTTAACTTCTATCACTTTAATTGCAATGGTCACAGTAGGTGGAAAAAGAAGTCACTACTTTATGGTTAGGAGACCTTAGGCAAATCACCCGGAGCCTTGGTTTTCTCCTGCAAAAAATGTTAGCTCCCAGAGATATTCATATACAGGAAAACATGCAGAAAGACGCTGAGCGCAGGACTGGCTTATGTGTGCTTAGAACTGGTCACTGAATCTGCACATGAAAAACAATAAGCACTTTAATTTGTGCTTTTGTTTGCAAAACACTACATGCTTGATCGATTCTCCCAGTTTTCCTGTGAGATAATGACTGAACAGGTAGGAATGATTGGTAAAATGGGATTTGGGGTTAAACCCAGCAAGCTGAATATAAATTAGAGAATTATTGTCAAATCAAAGTATTTCCCAGTTGATTATCTAGTTGGTGGAGAGGAGAAGTTTTCCCTTCTGGACACCTCAATTCTTATTTTCTCTTATTTTTCTCTTCTCTTATAATGGTCGTGTCTTCATTATAAAGATGACTTCACGATGAAAATGATAAACATTAAGCCTGTTTAGCTCCTTTTTGTTGAGTTTTGAGAGAATGGAGTAAGAAAAAGCACTAAAAAATTTGTTTGTGAATACTTTCTGACAAAAATATATAGTTTTAAAATATGTTAAAACAAATCACAGCGAAATAAATCACAGGAAGTTAGGACCTCTATGGGACCTTTTTTAAGAAAAGGAAATAGGACACTTAGCTTGAAGAAGATGAGATTCATGGGGTTATTTATGACAGTTGTCATTTACTATCTGTGTGCAAACTGAGCAGAAAAGGATTTCTTTCTTATTTCTTATGCTTCTTATAAAATATATTTTTATTTATCATTTGCCTATTTTGCATATCAAGTGGCACAAAGAGGGCTGATGGGTAAAGACTATTCAAGACTTTGGCTCAGTGTAGACAGAGGTGGTAGTGAGGGCTGGTTAAAGACTAAATAAGCTGATGAGTTAGTAATGAGTCCCCCCACACTTGGAGGGGTCCACCAATGACTGATTACCACTCAGCAGGACTGCTAGAGAAAAGATTCATGTGCTTGACAGGGGATTACACAGGTGACTTGTGCCGTTCCTTCTGACTTGGTTATCCCCTTGTTGCATCCGAGAGAACATTTCCAAGTATTATCTAATGCATTTGGATAGACAGATCACAGTATGAGAATGAGCATATGACATGATTTGTATTGGAAACTAAACGTCATATCATTTTAGTTAGGATCTTAGAGATTACTTAGAAAACGAATTACAACCTTCCATAGGAACAAGTATATTTAGTGGCACTAGCTCTTTGCTTCTGCTGCTTCTAGTCCTCACACTTAGGCTCTTTCCATCTACAAGCTCAAGCCAGACAAAGTCTTAGGGACCAATTCTATTCTGAGTTGGAAGCCCGAGAGACATAAGGAATCTGGTTAGTAGCAGAGTGGCTTCAATACCAAGATGACTTTGCTACCAGCCCTACCCTGACCCAGAACCTATTTCTCATTACTGGATCCCTGCTTGGTGTCCACAGTCCAGCAAATAGTTCTGTAAAGGATGTTAACTGATGCCTCCATTGCTCAGCCTGACCCTATTCTCCCAACCCACAGGTGATCAGACCAAGGATGGGCAGGCCAGCCAGTCCACTCTGGCCTGGTGTGCAGAGCCTAGTGGCAGCAATGGCATGGCTATTCCAAGAATTTGGAAGTCTGACCCTATAAACTTAGGGACTATATACAAGTTGAGTAAGTAGAAGATGCTAGAAAAAAAGGAGTAGGGAGAGGAAAAGAGGCAAGAGGGGACTTTGAGATGACAGAGACTACCTGGCTCATGAGAGAAAAAGTGCAACCATGATACCTGATGGGTTTTCTCTTCCAGTGAGGCCCGGGTGAAATAGAAATGATAATAACAGAAGTACCATAATTATCCTGGTTTTACAGATTAAAAAAACAACAATCCAGGACTACATCAAAATTAAAAGCTTTGTAGCAAAGGAAACAATCAACAAAACTAAAAGACGTCCTACTGAATGGGAGAAGATATTTGCAAGTGACATATCTGATAAAGAGTTAGTATCTAAAATATATAAAGAATTTATACAACTCAGCACCAAAAAACAAATAATCCAATTAAAAACTGGGCAGAAGACATGAACAGACATTTCTCCAAAGAATATCTAAGGATGGTCAACAGACACATGAAAAGATGCTCAACGCCACTTACCATCAGGCAAATGCACATCAAAACCACAATGAGATACCACCTCACACCTGTCAGAATGGTTAAAATCGACAACACATGAAACAACAGGTGTTGGTGAGGATGTGAATAAAAAAGGAATCTTCATGCATGGTTAGTGGGAATGCAAACTGGTGCAGCCAATGTGGAAAAGAGTATGGAGGTTCCTCAAAAAATTAAAAACAGAATTACTATATGATTCACTAATTCCACTACTGAGTATTTACCCAAAGGACTAATTACCAAAGGATTACTTACCAAAAACACTAATTCTAAAAGATACATGCACCTCTATGTTTATAGCAGCATTACTTACAATAGGCAAGATATGGAAGTAATTCAAGTGTCCATCAATAGATGAATGGATAAATAAGATATAGTACACACACACACACACACACACACACACACACACTGGAATGTTACTTAACCATAAAAAATTGAAATCTTAACTATTTGCAATGACGTGGATGGAGCTAGAGGGTATAATGCTAAGTGCAATAAGTCAGTCAGAGAAGGACAAATACCATATGATTTCACTCATATATGGAATTTAAGAAACAAAACAAACGAGCAAAGGAAAAGAAAGAGAGACAAACAAAAGACCAGACTCTTAACTATAGAAAACAAACAGGTGGTTACCAGAGCGGGGTGGAAGGAGGGATGGGGGAGATAGGTGAAGTGGATTAAAAGTACCCTTATTGTGATGAGCACTAAGCAATATACAGAAGTGTTGACTCACTATATTGTACACCTGAAACTAATATAACACTGTTATCTATTAAAATAATAATAAAAGAAACTCAAAAGAACCCCTGAAATTCAGGGAGTGTGGCCTGCTTAAGGTCATGCAGTTAATAAGCAAAACAGACTGTGTTTCATTTCCTTAAGACAGCCATATCCCCATAACTCACAAGTGACTCGCCCCCCAGAGACCTGGATCTGGCTCCCTACCTGGCTCTTACAATCTGTCCAGGACTGGTGTCCTGACTATGAGCCTGGGCCCTACATCTGAGTCTAGTTCTAGTTCGCAGCCACTGATCACTATGT
Organism: Herpailurus yagouaroundi; assembly: GCF_014898765.1. NCBI lineage: Eukaryota > Metazoa > Chordata > Mammalia > Carnivora > Felidae > Herpailurus > Herpailurus yagouaroundi. The sequence goes on along the minus strand of NW_024412397.1, from coordinate 48,735,853 downwards.
CTTCTCCCTTCCGGGCCTCACTGGAGCTCTGCTCAATCCACAGGCTCTCTTCTGGAGTCAACATACCTTTTTGGAGGGCCTACCATGTGCAGAGGGCATGCAAGCAGGAGTGCCTCCCTGTTGCTATGTGCTTCCACAGGACACTGCAACGATCTATCGGTCCTCTTTTCTCCCATTGCCCAACACTGGGCTCGTCCCTCCAGGTTTGCAACCTGGGAGGACCGTCACTATCTGGGGCCCAGCATCTCTGCATACAAGTGCAGACCAAGGCTAGAGGGCACTTTATGAGATGGCCTTTTGGCAGGCTTCAAGGAGTTACTGATCAGCACTTTGAGAAGACTAGTGAGAAGTGAGTGATGACAGGCTAAACTCAGCCTTGTGTAAACACTCAGACCTTTGCCACTCCATGAAAGTATTGTTTCATAAGGTGGATGAGTTGCATTGGGAAAAGTATATATGTCAAAGAATTTTGCTGATAGAAAAACAGGCTAAATAGCCATCTTAAGCTGGTGATTAAAAAGGCTTGACTTGTATCAACTTTACTTGGTGAGGTCATGTAGAAAGAACTGAAGATAGGTTTTTAGCTTGACTATAGAGTACGATGATCTCTGTGACTCTTGACCTCTTTATCTAGGACAAACTAAGAGGAAAAGTTTTTCAAGTTTCGCATCAAGAACTTAGTCTTTCCAGGCTGCTTATGATTTTGTGATTATGATTCCTTGTCACAAAAGTCCTAGAAAGGTTTTCAGTTAGTTCATCTGTGATAGAGTTACAAGGAAAAGCCATTCCTACTACTTACTGTTCAGATTCCCTGCAGCTCAGATCAAATGTCAACTGAATAATTTCATTGCAGCTTTGTTAATATCCTGTCACAATGTACCATAAATGTCAGGACCCTCATAGAGTGGCAGTGAAAAAAATCATAAATTGGATTTATCTAAAAGTACTAAGAAATGAAATCTGGCAAACATCTTTGTCTTTATTTTATAAATTCAAGAATCTTCTGGGTGTGCCTGGGCGGCTCGGCTGGTTAAGCGTCCGAGTCTTGATCTCGGCTCAAGTCATGAACTCACGGTTTGTGAGTTCGAGCCCCATGTGGGGCTCTGCACTGACAGCTCAGAGCCTGTTTGGGATTTTGTCTCTCTGCCCCAACCCCACTCACTCCCCCTCTGTCTAACTCTCAAAATAAATAAACTTAGAAACATTTTTTTTTTCTAACAATGACTTAATGTGTCAGTTGCGATTTCAGAATAAAACACCGATTTCCAAATGCCCTGCCAATATAGTATTCTACCATGCATGGGCCATTTTAATGGAAACTTTTAATTAGAATTTTTTTTTTAACTTCCTCATAACTTGTGACGAAGTCAGTGGGGACTACTATCACTTTTGCCATATTTATGACACTGCTTGTTTTCTAGGAAGGGAATTAAAAATGCAGAGTTTACATTTTCAAAGAAGACAGAATGTGGACTAGTCTGGCCTGCCTAGACAGCCTTTCATTATCAGCTCACAGCAGGTAATAAAAAAGATTATGACTTGATACAGTGGTGTGAGTGTACCCTATAAATTTTTTTTTCAACGTTTTTTATTTATTTTTGGGACAGAGAGAGACAGAGCATGAACGGGGGAGGGGCAGAGAGAGAGGGAGACACAGAATCAGAAACAGGCTCCAGGCTCCGAGCCATCAGCCCAGAGCCTGACGCGGGGCTCCAACTCACGGACCGCGAGATCGTGACCTGGCTGAAGTCGGACGCTTAACCGACTGCGCCACCCAGGCGCCCCATGAGTGTACCCTATAAAAAGGAAAAATTCCGTTGCTTTTTCCCCCCAAACTTATTTTATAAACACCCTTTTCCTGAATAACAATCTTTTCAGGGTTGGATTCATAATTCCAAACAATTGCATTGGGTGCAGTCTTTAAAAGGTCATGTCACTTGACTTTGACCTGAGGGTGGGGTCCTCCCACTGCTGGATCAGTCATCCACTTTGACCAGGTCATCCTCAGTGTGGGGAGTGAAAACAGCCATGGGTGTTGTGGACACCATGGCACTGTTAGCTCACTCTTTAATTTCTTGCCTTCAGTGTCATCACATGACTGAATTTAGCTTTGAGTGGACATAATGCATGTAATATTTGAAATATAATATCTTATATCAACTTGGTCTTTTATGAACAGGGCGTTAGGCATATGGTTAATACTATTTATTTTACAAATAGATTTGTCAAAGTGCCAGAAATTATTTCAGAAAGATGTACAGATAGAGAGGCCTGAGAATCTTGACAATCTTTCATTTCTAATTTCATGGTCCTATGCTCAATAATGGCCTTCAAATCAAACTTATGCAATCTAAAAATTACCAGTTCCTTTTGTTAACCTTGGCAAAATGAAGCCTCTGATTCAGAGTCAAATCAACACTTTCAAAATAAGAAGGACCAGCAAGAAAATACTAAACTCCAATTCCCAAAAGTCACCTCTGGCAGGTATGGAAGTGCAACTTTTTTTAAAAGCTTCCTTTCCCAAGAGTATTCCTGGGGTCCTCTAAATCTAAGAATATCTTTAAAATTCTAAAAATGTAATCTCACATTCATAGTATCTTGCGTATGCTGAGTGCTTAAGAAATACTGATTGAATATTGAATAAAACAGCTACCAAAAAGGGGGAGCTTGAAGATTGTCTGGATCAACCTGCCCAGCCTCCTAATTTTCCGATGGAGGCAGACAAATCCACAGAGATTGATTCACTTGTTCAAAACCACACAGCTAGTTATTGGCAGAGCTGGATCTAGAACTCAGGATTCTCGACCTGAAATCCACTTTGCCCAAAGGCCCTTTCACTTCTTGGCTTCCCATGTACTTGCACTTAAAAAAAAAATTTTTTTAATGTTTATTTATTTTTGAGAGCGACAGAGCATGAGCAGAGGAGGAAAGAGAGAGGGGGAGACACAAAATCCAAAGCAGGCTCCAGGCTCTGAGCTGTCAGCACACAGCCCGACACAGGGCTCAAACCCATGAATCATGAGATCATGACCTGAGCTGAGGTCAGACACTTAACTGACTGAGCCACCCAGGCACCCCTGCGCTTGCACTTTTAAAGACTGAAGAAGCCTGGGGCCAAGAGCTCAGATCAACCTTCCCAGAGTGAACAAATGGGCATTCTCGCATCATGTTACATTACAATGGGAATCTCCCTGGGGGCCATTTACTGGTAAGAAATCAGCTTGACAATGAGAAAGAATGAAATACGGTCTTTTGTAGCAACGAGGATGGAACTGGAGAGTGTTATGCTAAGTGAAATAAGTCATACAGAGAAAGACAGATACCGTATGTTTTCACTCTTATGTGGATCCTGAGAAACTTAACAGAAGACCATGGGGGAGGGGAAGGAAAAAAAAAAGGTTAGAGAGGGAGGGAGCCAAAACATCAGAGACTCTTAAAAACTGAGAACAAACTGAGGGTTGATGAGGAGTGGGAGGGAGGGGAAAGTGGGTGATGGGCATTGAGGAGGGCACCTGTTGGGATGAGCACTGGGTGTTGTATGGAAATTTGACAATAAATTTCATATTAAAAAAAAAGAAAACTATGTTTAAAGTAGTGTTACTTTAATCTTAAATGTTTTGTTAAAAATAAATTAGTGCAGAAATCATTCCTATATAAGAGAAGCTAATTAGAATGCCTTAGATTTGAATGGTTCTTTATCTTTTATGAAGTGTGACCTGTATTACCTTGTGGTTCTTTTCCTTTAAGTATCCACCAATTGATTTGCCAGACAGTAGCTTGCTCTTGGTAAATTAAGTCTCTATTAGTGTTATAATTGTGAGAGATGAAGGCATGGAACCCATTAATGCTTCTCAGTGGGCTAATGGGCTCCTCTTTGGTTTGGTGGAAGCAGAAGCGGGGGTAAGAGATAAGGGGGACTGGGCAGGGGCAAGGCTACCTGACTCACCTCTATTTACCTACGTCCCAGGCTAGCCCACCCCACTCTCATTACCTCAGTGCAGCCACAATTTATTTGAACATGAGGTGGCCAAGTACGCACTTGACCTCAGATACCAAACACCCATGTTTCAAAAATAGTAAATGGTGAAGTCAGCCTGATTTCACAGGCCAAAGCAAAGAACAGGAGGAACCCCAATCAAAGACTGACTTCGTCACAGAGGCAAATGGTTTAAAGATGCCCAGAGCTGACTGGTTATCTTAGGCGGTGCCCCAGGACAACAGGCCCTGCCTGCACACCGTTCTGCGCACGCAGACATTACCTGCCTTGGCTGGTTGACTTTTGCTCCTGAAGACAACAGTAATCGAATAACATCCAAGTAACCACCCTGGGCAGCTAGGAAGAGTGCAGTGGCTCCATCCTGAGAGACGTCAAAATGGAAGTGTTAAAATCACCTTTCACGTTTATTTTAAAATATAATCAATTAAAAACACATCAGTTCAATACAAGTTTCCATTTCTGTCCCCCACTTTATTTTCATATTCATGGTTAGTGTTTTATTCTTTGAAGAATAGTTCTAAAATATCACAGTAAGTCAGGTTGAAAGGTAAAGTTTCAAACAGTCTTATAAGGATAAATTAAAATATACGTAATGACCGTTCACTCTACAAAACCTTGATCACGGAGCTTATGATCTACCCACTTGCTGGTACCATCCAGCTTGTCCAAATAGCCAGTCATCATTTTTCTCTTGTCTGCACAGACTTCTCATTAGCTGCCTTCTGTTTTTGTTGTGTGACCTCAGGGTTTATCCCCTTTTTAATTAGTTTAAAAAATACCTACATTTAATATAATTTTCCATTTCAATTCTTTTGTCAAGTAAGAGCTAAGTGTTAGTTTAAAAACAAACAAAAAAGAAAGTCTACTAATAAACAACAACAAAGTCCCCCAAACCTATTTGGTATATTTTTATGCATCAGAAGTGTCCTTTTTTTTTTTTTAATGTTTATTTATTTTTGAGAGAGAGAGAGAGAAACAGTGTGAGCAGGGGAAGGGCAGAGAGAGAGGGAGACACAGAATCTGAAGCAGGCTCCAGGCTCCAAGCTGTCAGCACAGAGCCCGATGCATGGCTCGAACCCACAAACTGTGAGATCATGACCCGAGCTGAAGTCGGACACTCAACTGATTGAGCCACCCAGGCGCCCCAAAGGGTCCTTTTAATTAGATCTTTCCTACCCCTTTCTCTTTCTTGTCCCCTTATCCATATCCACCCCCTCACCCAACATGCAGTTTCTCTAAGCTTTGAAACAAAAGATGCTTTCAGGAAAACTGCCCTCATAAGAATTATCCACGAACTTGCTCTCTGACAGCCCAATAGACACCAACAACACCTGCAAACAACTAAGCAATCCTGCACAAAAGCCCAAAGCAAGTGCTTGCTCCCAATTTTCTTTAGTGGTTTTGTTTGTTTTAATTTTTTTTAAGTTTATTTACTTTTGAGAGAGGCAGAGTGCGAGCGGGGGAGGGGCAGAGAGAGAGGGGGACAGAATCCAAAGCAGGCTCCAGGTTCCGCGCTGTCAGCACAGAGCCGGACGTGGGACCCGAATTCACGAGCTGTGAGATCATGACCTGAGCTGAAGTCAGACGCTTAACCAACTGAGCCACCCAAGGTGCCCTATTTGTTTGCGTTTTAACTGAGCGTCTATGTCCTCTGCGCATTTCTTCTTTCTTAAAGACATTCATTGGTAATGTCAGCAAACACAGAAGTCAGTGCAGAGCATCCATCCTCCCCAGAATCTCACTTCACACGGCATTCACAGAACGTGGTGAGCTTCATTATTTTTAGACTGCAGTGGAAAACCTGAGCACATCCTAGTGGAAAACACCTAGCTAACCCAGTTAATTACCACTCCTCCCATCAGGAATGTTAACCACAAGTTAAGATACAAAGCACCTCTCTCTGCAAGTCTGACCAGGTGGAGGGTGCTGGTGGGTGTCCACTGAGCTGCCAGACTCCTCTTAGGGCAATCATTAAAAAATTACTCAGCCTATACAGATTTCTATGCAGATGTTTGGTACGGGGATAAAATGTTCAGCGGCTCCTTACTGTGTGCGTTGCCACAGAAAATCCACCACGCTCTTAGCAGCTATTAATTCTTGGAAATTTTCTAAAATGGATATCCAAACATTGCATTTTTACTGCGTATTCCAAATTTCTGTCCCTAGAAGCTTTCAGGAGTCATTGACTGGGATTCCCAGCGGTCCAGCTGTTTTTGGCAGAAACATTTACACTTGGACTGTTTGGGTAAGGGTAAAAGGAAGTTTCAGTGCACGAAATTTCTTGAGTCACTTTATAATAGGAATTTACTACAGGAATGGGCTCTCCCCAAACTCTACGTTTTTAAGATTATGTGCCACTCTGGTGAGCCCTTTGGAAGAATGTTATCTAACAGTACAAATATGCCAGTCAATTCAGATTGCTGACTATTAGTGGTAATGTTATGAACACCACAACTCACTTTCCTTTTCCAAAGACTTGGGCTCTTCCTGTTCAGCCCCCCCCCACACACATACTTAAACATGCTCTTAGATATATTTCATTATATACAGCCAAAGGAATAGCCAAAGCTGTAGACCTGTGTTTCTTAGACTCGGGCACACATCAGAACCACCTGCTTCTCAGTTGGGTCCTTGGAGATTCCGGCTTAGTTGGTCTGGAGAGGGCCTAGAAGTATTCTTTTAAAGCTCCCTACATGATTCTAATGACAGCCAGAGTTGAGAATCACTCAGACCAGTGTCAAGTGACTCAATCCTTCAGATGGGAAAACTGCAGGTTCAAAGGGTGTTATAGATTTTGAACCGCAAAAGGTAATGCTAGTGGCTATTGCTTCAAAGAGGTCTGTGACTTGTCATTTAATCATGTAAACTCAGGAAAGCTTGTTCAAATGGAAAAGGTCATACCTACACATCTCATTCCATGGCTACGAAAGTATAGTGCCATAGGGCTAAATGGCTCATGGTAAGATAGCCTAAAATGTGATTCCTAGATAATTGGAAGTAGGAATTCTTCCACTCCTCACCATGAGATTCTATCAAGTCACTTCATCTCTCTCTCTCCCTCTCTCCCTCTCTCCCTCTCTCCCTCCCTCTCATACACACACACACACACACACACACACACACACACACACACACACACA